>NC_060901.1:24454904-24457404 GCF_014805685.1 Silurus meridionalis
TAATTTTGTTTTTAGATTTAAATTCAAGCTTACAAATATAAAATAAACAGAAACATCAGTCCAGTGATGTTAGTCCAGTGTACAGAAGGATGTGGTTAGGGTAGGTTAGGTTTAACCTTTGTACCACTATCAAAGTAGAACTTTAGGAAAAATAAAATGCAGTTAGTGTCCAACTATTAGTGCAAATAGCTAATAAATGAAATCAAATAATTTTATTGTGCAATAATTAATAAAAAAATAAAAAAATAAACGATCAATTGTAGACTATATGAATATACAATATAATATTGTTATTTAATTGTCAACTTCAGCATATTCTGTAGGTTTTATTTATTCTTTCTTTGTTTTTAATTAAAAATTATTTAATAATGAAATATTAGCTCCCTTATGTCTGTCTGTCTGTCTGTCTGTCTGGCCAACTGTCTGTCTGTCTATCTATCTATCTGACTATCTATCTATCTATCTATCTATCTATCTGTCTGTCTGTCTGTCTGTCTGTCTGTCTGTCTGTCTGTCTGTCTGTCTGTCTGTCTGTCTGTCTGTCTGTCTGTCTGTCTGGTTTTATTGTGAATTCCTGCGTTAGATTAAAGTAACAGGCAGGAATATGAAATCAGACATGGTCAGTAGAACAGACTTGCTGGCCATTCAACCATGTGGAGGTGAAGATGGAGGTTGGATTTGTGTGTCTGCCTCTTGTTCAGATGTGTGTAGGTCCATCTGTGAACATGATAAGCACTTAGTGATGATGGATGAACAGATCATCAGTCATGACACGGCGAGGTTCCCATCCTGAGGGAGATCAAACATCTCTGAAACAAAGTTCATGTCTGTCAGGGACGTCTGCACATGCAAAAATGCCCCTTGCCTTAAAAACACACACACAATTAATTTTTTGATATACATTCCTTTTACCTCAGTCCTTTACAATCTGCTAATGTTGTTTAGAGGTGCTCACAAATGTAGCAATTAGCTAGAAGTTAGTTAATGTGATTCTGAACTAGCGAGTTAGCGAGAACTACCTGTTGAAGAATTGTGGTGGTGTGAATCCAGTGAAGAAGTCATCAGTCATTCTGCATACGTTCGATAAGTTCATCTCTGGACAGATATATAGATAGAGTGCGGAGAATTTTCGAGTACTTCAGTATTTGTAGAGGACAGTAAATCTGTATTGATATACAGGCTGCACACTGATACTCTCAAATATATTCACATTTCATTTCTATAGTATTATTAATTGAGAAGATACTAAAATAGTTGCTGAAATGTGGGAGTGTACTTACTTTTGTGAGATTAGATAAATTACTTATAACAAGACTGTGTGAAACTAATGCTAATTAATATCTTGCTTCTAAAGATACTGCTAGTAATTAAAGTAAACACATAAAAAAAATAACTATTTATAAGCTAATTATTTATTTCAGTTCTGTGTACACATTTGTCTCTCTCTCTCTCTCTCTCTCTCTCTCTCTCTCTCTCTCTCTCTCTCTCTCTCTATATATATATATATATATATATATATATAATGCCCCTTCGGTGTGTGTATAGTCAGACAGAAAGACATTTACACGTGTCCTCTTGTTTTTTTATAGACTGCCGTGCGGAAGGGGCCCTGCAGGTGATGACATCACGTTGTCAGGGGAAACGCACGTGCGTGGTTCAAGTCTCAGTGCAGGAGTTTGGAGACCCCTGTTACACTGGGACTCGCAAATACCTCAGTGTTATATACACCTGTGGTAAGCACACACACACACACACACACACACACAAATGTGCGCGCACACACATATACACAGACACACAGAAATTAGGCCCCACCACAGGTTTAGTGGTGTAGGTGTTTTCACTCACCTGTCGGAATGCTTTACTGTTTCATTCAGATTTTTTTTCTCTTTCACTTCGCTGAAGTTCTTGCGGCTCGGTGTCACATACCTCAAATCAGAGTTTTCCACAGTGTAAACTGGGGCTTTGCAGAGCTGCACTGCAAGGGCCTGTGTTACATCTTTCCATCTCTTTGAATGTTTCTCGTACAACATGCTATCTTTCTCTTTCACCACATTCATTCATTTTGAATTGATAAAACAAATTGCGGGTACGGTTGACAATTTCTTTAGTGGATACTGATTTATACTGTCGTACCTCCCAGCTCAAATTTGCAGTAGTGAGCTCAATGCAATATGGAAAAGAGTCACGTGTTTTTTCTCTTTGATGTTAATCATATGTTGTTGTTTTTTTTTTTATTATCAGTAATTTCTATTTTTTTTCTATTTTGTGCGTTGCGTTGCGTTTTTATGCACATGCTGAGGTTTTGGGCACCAGGGGGCGCTAAACACCGACTATTTTGAACTGTTCACTGGGCATCAGTGTGAAGTGAAACTAATATGGAGTTTTTCCAAACGATATAAAAAAAATTCACCTAGTTTTACCTTTTGAACTGAATTTATAAAAATACATTGAAAAATAATTTCTGATTTTTTTTTTTTTTTGACATTGCTGATGAACT
>NC_060901.1:24462404-24477404 GCF_014805685.1 Silurus meridionalis
AGCTGTTACAATAGAATAGAACCTCTCATCTGTGTGATGTCTCCAAGTCTCTGAGTCTCGTGTCCTATCATGCTGCTGTATTGTTCTAGCAAACACGCACTTTCTTTAATTAATACTTACCTTTAGTTACCTTTATGTTGAGGACCTCGACCTGTTGTTTGATTGAAAGTCTGTGAATAACAGCAAGAGAATTTCAAAATTTCAGAAAAATCCGATCATCTTTACAATAAAGCACTTTCCCACTAATAATGTTTGATTTACAAAATATTTTAATGGAGCCACAGCGTGAAACATTTAACAAAGAAAGCTCACCACACACACACACACACACACACACACACACACACACACATATCGTTACTATGTAAGCTCAACTTGTCAAAGCAATAGGATTTCCATGCACAGAGAAAAAGAAAAGGCTGAAAGGACAGAGGAAAAGAGAGTGAAGGAAAAAGGGGGAGGTCAAATGAAAGGAGTAAGAAGACATGCTGCAGGCAGCGGTACTTTATATTGTCAAACTGAAACCACCACAGGAATTTACAGTACTGACACAAAACCGCAGTAAATCAAAGTGTGTTACAGTCACTGCCTGTGGGCTGTGTGTGTGTGTGTGTGTGTGTGTGTGTGTGTAATACAGTATATATATATTGTGTGTGTGTGTGATATAGTGTGTGTGTATGTGTGAGATACAGTATAAATATTGTCTGTGTGTGTGTGTGTGTGTGTGTGTGTGTGTGTGTGTGTGTGTGTGTGAGATACAGTATATATATTGTATGTGTGTGTGTGTGATATAGTGTGTGTGTGTGTGTGTGTGTGTGTGTGATACAGTATATATTGGTATATTGGTTTTGTGTGTGTGTGTGTGTGTGTGTGTGAGATACAGTATATATATATATATATATATTGTGTGTGTGTGTGATACAGTATATATATATATATATCAGGGTGTAAGATAAAATTCATGGGGTCGTTCATACCTCGGTTTTTAAGTCATGTTTCAGTCATGTTTTACTGTTCAACTTATTTTAGCATATTTTAACGAAAGTCTTCATTCCTCCCATCTTATATTCATTCATTCCTTCGATATGTGGAAGATTTTTTTACTTTTAAGAAAAATTCTTGAAACTGTACATAAAACCCTAAAGTATTCATAAATTCATAGCGTTAGAGATGACCAGGAAGTGCTCGCAATTTCACGCATGCGCAAAAACAGGGCACTACAAATCGTATTTCCAGTACTGAGTGAGGAGCCACAGTGGCACTGCACTAACTCTGGTTTCTTTTTTTACACCTGTCATTGTTGTGTATTTTTTCAAGTTTAATAAACGAGGCGAAGACTAAACGAACTTGCGGTCCGCTACATAATATGTCTGTGTGGGAACTTAGATTTGAACTCTGTTCCACATGTAAAATTATGATAGCATTCGGTACACATGTGTAAGGAACTGAAAGAACTGCACTGAAACCTTTCAGTACGAATATGTGCACAGTTACACCCCTAATAGATAGATATTTGTTTTTTAGTAACTTTTTCCTAGACTTTGTTTCTCATGCTCTCAGTGTGAAAGCAATTATATATTTATATATATATATATATATATATATATATATATATATATAAATCTACATTTTTTAAGTCCAGTTTTTTTCGAAAATACCAATAATTCTGGACCTGACTGTATTTAATTAAAACAGGTTTCCAAAGTTTATTAAAATGTCTGCAAATTTTTGTATAAGTATTACACCCCCTTTGCCATATGGTCCAGATGTATTGTTTAATTAAACTTATGCTGGGACTCTCAGCTGGTGTGAAGTCTCAGACCCATGTCCCATGTTTTTGTCAGGTGGAATTAGGAGAATGATTGAAAATGTGCTCATGTGGCACTGAGTGAGGAAAAGCAGATGAGGTTTTGGGATTTGTAACATGTGGAGGTTTTTATTGGCTGTTTAGGATAATTTGTCAGGATGGAAGAAGAAGGGGGTTGGGGGAGGCAGTGTACAACACAAACATACACACACACACACACACACACACACACACACACACACACCAGCATTATACTCATAAATAGAACCACATTTAAAGCGTGAAGAGCAGAGAATTCGAATTGCACATGAACTCGACATCTGATGCACCACATTAAGCCACAGAGAGCCATTAAATGTAAATGTTATTAAAGAAGCGAACACAGCAGGAGACTGACTAAAATGCGAATAAAAGACAGATTGTGAAGTGGAAGCTGGTGTTTCAGTTTACTGTAGACACATGGTTTGTGTTTCACTCATTCAGCATCCTCTCTCTTTTTTCCCTCGAATTAACAGTCGCCTCCTAATTGCACGTATGTGTTTACAGCCTCTGTTTTGTTTTCAATAAGCCGTTTAATTGCCTTTAAGGTTTTCTGCAGATTTGCGCAGGCCAGAATAATTAAAAGCAAAGTGTTGGTGTGATTTAGGGACAGTGGCATGAAGAAGCAATAGCTACATTTAGACAAGTTAAAAAGCTAAACATCTAATGAACGGAAATGTTATGGGGCAGATGTCAGGATGTGGAGTGTCTCATCTCCGAAATTATTTCCACCACCTGGATGGACATGTAACAGTTAAAGACGTTTCAACAGCAGCAGGAGAAGCAGAAGTTCAGTTAGGAGTTGTTTTAGTGAAGTGTTTTGTACAACGTGCCAACTTTTTTGTGCAGCTGTGTTCAAATGATGCTGATGTCATGAAAATGCGATTACAAGCGTCTGCCCTGAGAGTTTCATTTAATTTACTACAGTTGAATTGCCAGACCTGGAATCCGTTTAAAAAAATGGCGTGTATATTAATATTTATGTAAAGTTGATGACATTAAAATTCTTTGATGGCCTGTTTTCATGTATAAGTGATTTATAACATTAGCAGTGGGATTTAGCCCTCTGGCTACAGAGAGCATTGCAGAAGTGCTTTAGTCTGGCCAACTTTCTCATTTCTTCCCCTGTGTCCTCTGCCCAAAATAAATCAGCATACAAAGCTACATCTTCTACATTAATAATGCTAGTCATCTTGTTCATCCCTGACTGGCCCAAGTCTCTGCTATAATGTAGCTGCGTTGCATTTTGGAAGTCATACTCTGTGTCCAAAGTCCAAACACTGCATTGTCTCCAAATCCACTGTAAAACAAGATTTCTTATTGATATGATGTTGATAATAACGAGTGAGAAAACATATTTTGTGTTCAGAAGCTGAAGTTTACTCTTATTGATTGATTGCTGGAAAATGTATTGTAATTTCTCAATGCAATACAAATGTCAGACGGCACAACACAATCACTAACAGGAATAACAGCAGCACCAACTAACATGTGCTCAGAATTGCTAAAGTCATGTTTAATATTTCAATTAAAATATATCAGGGTGGCCTGTTCCTTTAAAAGTTCTGTTGAGTGAACAAACACGACCTTTTAAGATGATCTCATGAGATATTTTTCCCTTCCTGATCCTGTTCAGTGGCCATAAAAGGCTGAATCCTTCCCTGGCTTCTGTGTATTTTGGTGCAGTGTTCCACGACGGATTCTGTGGAGAGCCGGGGTCAGTCAGGGTCAGGACGCTCACACTGGCTTATTCAGTCCTGTGGCATGGAGCAGGAAGTGCTATGACTTCCACAAACACAGCGAGACAGGGTTTTTTTTCTCCCGTGTCATCTATGATTGTTTAGCGTGCAGATTGGCTCCTTATCACACATGCTATTGGGAATCTATTTATGAAGCAAACACAATTTTCTCTCCTCACGCTCTTTTACACGTGGGCACACGTACACACACACTCACACACACACACACACACGCGTAAACGTGCATTTAAACACCTAGCCCAAAAACTCAGTTATTTACTTTTCAGAGACATCGTTTCATTTCACAGGCAGATCCCACAGCAAATACTGCAGTCTCTTCTTCTCTCTTCTCTCCTTTCACACATCGCTGCTGACTGAAATCAATCACAGTTTAGCAGAAGATAAAACTAAAATAAAATTTTTCCTAATTGTATGATTAGAAATGGTAATGAACTACAAACCCACAAAGTTAAATGTACATATAAGGAACAGCTGGAGGACCAATTTTCAACTTATTAGGTCAATTGGCAACGATTGGTTATAAAAAGAGCCTCTCAGAGTGGCAGTGTCTCTCAGAAGTCAAGATGGGCAGAGGATCACCAATTCCCCCAATGCTGCAGCGAAAAATAGTGGAGCAATATCAGAAAGGAGTTTCTCAAAGAAAAATTGCAAAGAGATTGAAGTTATCATTTACATTTGCGGCATTTAGCAGACGCTCTTATCCAGAGCGACGTACAAAAGTGCTTTAAATCTCTAGTAATGAATAAATCTACACTGGTACGCCAGATTATAAACTTAATATAAATATAACCCTAGAATTCTACAAACTTGGAAAGTGCTAATTTAAGTGTTTCAGAAAGAGGTAGGTCTTCAGTCGTCGCTTGAAGATAATCAGGGACTCTGCTGTACGGACATCTAGGAGAAGTTCCTTCCACCACCTTGGTGCCAGAACAGAGAAGAGCCTTGAATTGTACTTACCTCTCATTCTAAGAGAAGAAGGTACCAGTCGAGCAGAGCTGGAGGATCTCAGACAGCGTGGTGCAGTGCGAGATGTGATGAGGTCACCGAGATAAGATGGCGCTGGTCCATTTTTGGCCTTGTAGGCAAGCATCATTTTGAATCTGATGCGTGCAGCTACTGGAAGCCAGTGAAGGGAGTGCAGCAGTGGGGTGGGGTTTGAGAACTTGGGCTGATTGAACACAAGTCGTGCAGCTGCATTTTGGATAATTTGCAGTGGACGAATAGCATTCAGGGGAAGACCTGCCAGCAGAGAGATGCAGTAGTCGAGTCTTGAAATCACAAGAGACTGAACAAGCGCCTGGGCAGCCTGTATGGACAGAAATGGTCGAATCCTTCGGATGTTGTAAAGAAGAAATCTACAAGAACGAGACACATTAGCAACATGTGGGAAGAAGGACAGTTTATTGTCCATAGTTACCCCAATGTTACGAGCAGTGGCTAAAGGGGAGAGCAGAGAGTCATGAAGTATTTGGAGATTTTATCATCGTCTACAGTGCATAATATCATCTAAAGATTCAGAGAATCTGGAACAATCTCTGTGCGTAAGGGTCAATGCCGGAAAACCATACTGAATGCCCATGATCTTCGGGCCCTTAGACGGCACTGCATCACATACAGGAATGCTACTGTAATGAAAATCACAACATGGTCTCAGGAATACTTCCAGAAAACATTGTCGTGAACACAATTCACTGTGCCATTTGCCGTCGCCGGCTGAAACTCTATTGGTCAAAATAGAAGCCATATCTAAACTCCAGAATCCAGAAGCGCAGGCGTTTTCTCTGGGACAAGGCTAATTTAAAATGGACTGTGGCAAAGTGGAAAACTGTTCTGTGGTCAGAATCAAAATTTGAATTTCTTTTTGGAAAACTGGGACGCCATGTCATCCGGACTAAAGAGTATAAGGACAATCCAAGATGTTATCAGCGCTCAGTTCAGAAGCCTGCATCTCTGATGGTATAGGGTTGCATGAGTGCGTGTGGCATGGGCAGCTTACACATCTGGAAAGGCACCATCGAATGCTGAAAGGTATATCCAAGTTCTAGAACAACATATGCTCCCATCCAGACGTCGTCTCTTTCAGGGAAGACCTTGCATTTTCCAACATGACAATGCCAGACTACATACTGCATCAATTACAACATCATGGCTGTGTAGAAGAAGGATCCGGGTACTGAAATGGCCAGCCTGCAGTCCAGATCTTTGACACATAGAAAACATTTGACGCAGCATAAAGTAGACGCGGGAAGATGCGACAAAGAAGACCTAAGACAGTTGAGCAACTAGAAGCCTGTATTAGACAAGAATGGGGCAACATTCCTATTCCTAAACTTGAGCAACTTGTCTCCTCAGTCCCCAGACATTTACAGACTGTTATAAAAAGAAGAGGGGACGCCACACAGTGGTAAACCTGTCCCACCTTTTTTGAGATGTGTTAATGCCATGAAATTTTAAATCAACTTATTTCTCCCTTAAAATGATACATTTTTTTCAGTTTAAACATTTGATATGTCATCTATGTTGTATTCTGAATAAAATATTGAAATTTGAAACTTCCACATCATTGCATTCTGTTTTTATTCACAATCTGTACAGTGTCCCAAATTTTCTTGGAATCGGGTTTCTATGATGCAGTTGGGTTGCTAGGTTGGGTTTGTGTGTGTGTGTGTGTGTGTGTGAAAGTGTGTGAAAGATAGCTACATGCTCATTAGTGTGGGTGATGTCAGAGGGAATCAGACAGGAATCTCTGAAATCCCTACAGTGCTGCAGTAAGGGGAGTGTGTGTGTGTGTCTGTGTCTGTTTGTCTGTGTGTCTGTGTCTGTGGTGGGGGGGGCAGTGTGTGGGAGTTTATGGTCTCTTTTTTTTCCCTGTGTCTGTTGTTCTCATTAGAAACGGAATCTGTCCCATGACTCGGACAAACACCATCCAGGCTAAAAAAGAGAAACGTTAAAGTTACGAGTTATCACCAAGCCTCCGAAGTCATAAATAGCACAGAAAGACCGGTGTTTTTTGTTATGCCTGAAGTTGCTGAGCATTGAAAAACCACGTATGTCCTTCTTTCAATATCGTTTATAAGGCAAGAAGCTCTTGAATGTCAGCATTAGACATCAAACTGCTTTATGGGAAACGGTTCTTGTACAGAATGCTGGCCACATTATACACAGGTTTGTTATGGTGTGCAGGATAAAGTATAAGATGTAGAGCAGAGTTGCTCAGGCTTTGTAGCAGTTTGAGATTTTGAGGGACACTGCAGTCCTTTATGTCTAAAGTGTAACATCTTAGATTCGGGTTTTACAAAGGTCTACTAAAGGCCAATTAAAGTTGGAGTGTGCATCTGTCAATTATAATCAGAAAGGTGGAATGTGGGTGGTTAAGGCACTGGATTTAGAGCCGTGAGTTTAAATCCCAGCCAGACCAAGCTGCCACTCCTGGGCCCCTGGGCAAGGCCCCTAACCCTGTAGCTGCTCAGGTGTATAAATGAGATAAATGTAAGTCGCTCTTGTTAAGGGCGTGTTCCAAATGCTAAAAATGTTGTCACAAACATTATGGCAGAAACAGAGTGTATTCAATTCTTGATTCTGTTTGATCAAAAGGTCTTGGTTCAATTTCAGGTTTTTATTCATGTGCTGGTTCTGATCATTATTATTGACGCAATGTTTTGTGTGAGGTAACATTTATTTAACCATAATGGAAGGAGTCCCCAGTGTCAGTACTTTGTAACAAGTATAAAGCCAGAATTTGTACAAAGATCTTCAGGACAGAGTAATTGATTGTTTTACTATAACAAGAAAATGCTGAGTGTTTTATTTCAACCAAGAATGAAATGAAAAGCAGAACAAACTTCAACTTCGCTTACTAACTGATCTGAAACTGAGCACTGTAATCTGATTATTATTGGTAATTAACAAACATTTTATGTGGTTAAAAAAAATTGTGCCAATGTGTTATTTGTTAGACAGATAAACTATGGGAATACTGAATCTGTTTTCTTTATTTCTCAGTCACAGCTGTGTGAACATAAACCAAAGAAAATGCGTCTGGTTTCTATTTACACCTCGGACTCTAATATTAGTCGTGTTTAATCATTTCAGCTGTAAGGACTCTTACACAAGACGTGTTCACATCATCACGTTCAATCCCAGACCCAGACCACCTGTTGTTCACTGTAACCTCCTCACCATATCACTGAATGATGTCACATTCTGGAAACGTGAGGTCTGCTTTAGCACTTGTGACAGAAGCAGTGTGTCTGTCTGTCTGTCTAGAACTAGCATCCAGTTGCAGGTCGTGCTTTTCACACTTTCCTAAATAAATCCATCTTTTAATACCATCATTGTGACGCCACAACTCTAGAAACCATCAGTATTATAGAGAAATGCAGTCGAACAGAGCGCTGCTTCACAGTCAGGAATCTCATACACAAGAATAAATGCATTACTAAAGCAAGAAACGCAATGAACACAATTCAGCAAGTCTCCTTTCACTGCAGCCACAACTGCACCCCCCGCATACATCATCTCTAACAGATGCGTCGATATTGACCTCATAACATGACCCTGTGATTTTCCCTGTATTTCTTTTTCTGTGCCTTATTGTTTTCCTGGGCATTTGAAATAAAGACAAATTGTGTGTTTTTGTGTAAATTCTACAGGAAAGAAAACGCAATAGTATAAAAGGTTTATGAAAAAGCTTAACAACTTTTTTGAACTGTTTTGTCGAACGTTTCCTCACAATGCCGTTTTTCTTAAAAAGTCCATCTTGTAAATGGCCTTGTGAGCGTAAACAAATCTGTTAGCCATTGTGAATAAAAAAACTGCTATAAAGTCTACAGGAATATATTGGAACTGTTGCAGTTGGTACCGATGTGGTTTGCGAGTTCTGTGCTTTATGACCATCCAATCAGAGGACATCAAAATGTGGACGTTATTGTAGAGCATTATTGTATTGTTTGGCCTGTAGTGGCCAAAAAAACTCTAAAGAATCTCCAACATAAACTGCTGCTTGACGCTTCACTAACATTTCCCTCACTGTTTTCTTGTCCATAATACATATTGCCAAAGCTCAGCCTGTTTAATATGAGAGCATTTTATCTCATGGTTGCACTGTTGCAGCCACACAAACCTAATATTTACTATATCATATGTGTCATTATTATATTTTGTACATTTTTTTTTTGTACCGTAAATTTACCAAAATTACCGTAAATTGTACCGTAAATTTGTGACCACACTGTAAGCAGCATATTGCCATTAATTCTGTGTGTGTGTGTGTGTGTGTGTGTGTGTGTGTGTGTTTGTGTTTAATGAATTCCAGAATGCTTGTATTTTTAAAAGGCTCTTTAAGAGAGCAGCTGTTGCGTTTTCAGCGCGTGTTTTCCATCCAGAGCCATTCTTCTGCTGGGAATGCACTTCTCTCTGAGCAGCTGAACTCTATAGAAAGCTGCAGCTTTATCCAGAGTGCTTTTCTCTGTCCCACAAAACATCAGACCTGGAATGTCTTTGAACCTTTTTTTTTTTCAACTTCCTACTTTATTTCATAAACAGTAACAGACCATCAGAATCAAATTAATTTCAGGTCGGGATCTTTGAGTAGTGTTCATATAAATCACCTCGGTATTTTGGTGGGAATTTAGCAGCAAGATATTTAGTTTATGTTTCTTGTTTTTTTGTGTATTAATAACGTGTTAAAAACGGCAGCTTTTTCATTTTAAAGCAACAATTGTAAATGTAATGTCGTTAATGCTGCATGTTTACTAAATTCTACAAAAATGGTCCAAAGTTGATATACAGTAATTCCACGTTTATAAACGAAAAACTGCGATAGACAGACGCCAACCCAAAAAAACTTTTTTTTAATTGTTTAAGCCGTAAATCTTCCTCCCACACACTGTAAACACACACAGAAAACATTTGCAAGAATATAGCGAGATGAATTTTGTGTAAATTGGTAGAAATACAGGTCACTATCACATTTATATTGAGTACATGTACTGTACACTGTACAGTTCTGTAATAGCCTTTGCACTGTTTCTCTGCTTGTTTATTGGTTGAAGTGTCCTATGATGTAAAAAAAGAGGTGGAGCTAAAGATACACATCACCACATTCTTTACTTTCAGTACTGTACTGTATTAACATTTTACTTCATTTTATAATTAATCTTTTATATTTATTAGAGACGAATGTGTACTTTGCAGAAAGAGTGTGTTCGCTAATACTAGCAGGAATTACATGCTCGCTAGGCAGATGTGGCTCGATTTGCAGGACAGCATATGAGTTACCGTCAAAAAATTTCTTCATTTTTTTCTAGCTGTGACCCACATTGTTAAAAAGGAATTCCACACGTGTGGTCAGATATACAGAATACATGCACGTCCAGAAACACAATCATACGCTGGCTGAAAAGACTACAGTATAAAATGAGGGGTTTAAACACATGAACATGATTGTAAAGGCTTGTTACTGCTATTAGTTGTGATGTTTGACATTACGATCTGCCCATTTAAAAGTACGCTAATTATTTTACAAAAATGCATTACATTTATTTATTTATTTATTTATATTAGGTGTGTAACAGTACACAACAGTACACAAAATTCATGGTTGGGGATGTATCTCGGTTTTTAATTCACGATTCAGTTCAGTTTTGGTACAGATGAAGGAAAATGCAAAACATAAAATTACTTATTATTCTTTATTAACACAGTTTTTTATTTGTCAACTCTTTACATTTTTAAAACAATTTTAAATAAACTGCCTGCTTGGTGACAAAAATCTAAAAAAAAATTGTATAGTATATAAATATAAAAATCTAATTAATGCAATACACTTTTTTATTATATTAATTTAATTTAGTAATCAATTAAATTTGCACAAATTAAATGTATTAAAATATATATATATATATATATATATATATATATATATATATATATATATATATATATATATATATATATATATATATACACCGTAATTTCCGGACTATTAAACGCACCAAAATATAAGCCGCTGCCACTGAATTTGACAAAGATTTGTATTTTGAACATAAATAAGCCGCACCTGTCTATAAGCCGCAGGTGTCTACACTGAAACTAATGAACTTTACACAGGCTTTAATGAAAGACAGTGTCTGTTACAACGGCTTGTATCTAAACAGTAGCCTACCAAGAAAGTCATTGTTCACTGTCTTCCTCCTTCCTTTCACAACTATTTCTCTCGAGAGTTTATCTTTTGGCATCGTCGTGCGTTTAAAAATCACCACCGGTGAAGCTTTTCTCCCGATGCCGTGCAGCTCAGAACACAGGTGAAGTGTTTTTTCATGCCCGGTTGTTTTCAGCGTGACGAATGATTCACATTTCCTGTAGACAGTCCGAGTGAGCGGCAGGTCAAACGTCAGAGGAACATCATCCATATTTATGATGTGGTGCGGCCCGATTCAGTGGGAGCGCATCTGATTTAATATAAAGAGTTTCATTGGTTCACCTGAACCCGTTCACCAATTTCATTAGTCTGATGTTATGGGGTTCAGTTTTTTGGTTTGTGAAACCGGGAAAAACCCAGGAAAAATCCAGAAATTAGCCGCTTCATTGTATAAGCCACGGGGTTCAAAGAGTGGGGGGGGGAAATATATATATAATGCAGTGCACATACTTATATACATGTGATCGTTCAGGTTTTTTCATTGTAAAACAGTTTACAGACATTTCTAGAATTCTGTTTTCACTTTCTCATTATGGGGTACTGTATGTAAATGAATGAGGACAAAAATCACTTTGAATGAGTGTAGTATCAGACTGCAGCATAAAATCTTTTTAAAATGAAGGGGGTCTGAATACTTTTTAAATGCAGTGTATAAATACCCTAAACCTGTGTGAAGATGGGGGACTCTACTCTTTCATGTGCCATGCCTAGACTGGATCGTGATTGAAGTCAGACGCTACCAAACCTTTATAAAAAGTTAAAAACACACTCTCTCACACACACACACACACACACACACACACACACACTATATGCTGTCCCGCCTCTGTAGTTATAATTAGATGCTTTTATTATGGGGAGAGATTTTTGCACGAATTCCAGTTGAACTGGGCCAAAATCAACACAAGCACTCGTGCTCACACACACACACACACACACACACACATATGTCCTGGGAAGTTTTCAGTGAGTTTATTCCTGAGGAACATTTAGATGTTTGTTTTACACCTATATTAACATACACCTACACACACACACACACACACACACACACACACACACACACACACACGTGTGTGCACGCGTGCCCATGTGCCTTCAGTTAGCCTCAATCAATGTCCTTTAATCAGGCACTGAACTCCAGACCCCATGATTAGACACACACACACACACACACACACACACACACACACACACACACACACAGAGTGATTATAGTGATTAGTGTGTCAAGGTGATTGGATCTGACAGCATCAGCGATCATTCATCTCACAGTTTATTTTCTTTATTGTGCCCACTCTAACCACACAATCCGTATGTGTGTGTGTGTGTGTGTGTGTGTGTGTGTGTGTGTGTGTGTGTGTGTGTGTGTTTGCATGCTTAAGTTGTTAGACCAGGAAACACTCAGCTGTAGGGGTCTATGTAAAATCCTTAACACTTGCCTGTGAAAGACAAGCAGAGATGGTGTTCTTCAGAAGCTCATTCATTACAGGTAGAAATGTTCATGTAAGAATTGCCAAGAATGATTAAATATTAATTATTAATATTTAGCTGCCACAAAACTCTTAAGTGAACAATAAAGACACTACTGATAGAGACGTTCTGAGAAAATTGTGAATCTCAGTGTGTTCAGGATGTTCTGTCTGTAATGGTACACCATTAACTGTTGCTGAATACTCTGATTGTGTGCTCTGTTAGCTGGGACTACAGCTCTATACCAGTGTTTTATTATCTCTGTGTGTGTGTGTGTGTGTGTGTGTGTGTGTGAGAGAGAGAGAGAGAGAGAGAGAGAGAGAGAGAGAGAGAGAGAGATCTGAGAACATTTCAGATTGTCCAAACTCAGTCATGTTAAATCTGGTGCTGGGTTTATTTACAGAGGTTTAGATAAATGAGTGTATCTTTGGCTCTGTGTGTGTCTGTGTGTGTGTGTGTGTGTGTGTGTGTGTGTGTGTGTGTGTGTGTGTGTGTGTGTGTGTGTGCGTGCATGTGCGTGTCTGCCTGACTGAATGTCATTGCTGATTGCTGCACTATTCTTGCCAAAACTGCTTTAGCGACAATAAAAGGGACTCTCTGTGAGTGTGTGTGTGTGTGTGTGTGTGTGTGTGTGTGTGTGTGTAAGTGCCAGATGATTGTGGTGGGTTTTACAGCCTCATCAAAGACACAGAGAGTTTCATACCAGTGTGGCTGAACGGTTGCTATCTGTGTGTGTGTGTGTGTGTGTGTGTGTGTGTGTGTGTGTGTGAGAGAGAGAGAGAGAAAGAATGACGGTTTTGGGAAGTGATCTTTGATACTTGAAAACATTTCATGATCTAAGTCTGAATCATGTTTTACTTTCTCCCTCCCCCTTCTGTTTTTTTACTCTCTCTCTCTCTCTCTCTCTCTCTCTCTCTCTCTCCCTCTCTCTGGCTTCCGTCTCTCTCTCTTTTTCTCATGCTGTTTCTTTCTCCTCCTCTCTCTACTCACAGTTCCTAAGAAGCTTCTACAGGATTCAGTTCAGACTCCACCATCTTCACCACCCCATGACCCCAACGTGGTGGGAGACAGCTCACCCTCTGAAGGGAACCAATCTGTGACCTCTGACCCTGCACCAGGTAAGGAGTGTGACCTTGAGTAAATTACCTTTGGTAGAGGCTCCTATTTTAACTTCAACTCAGAATCTCTAAGCACATCCTTATACACACATTATAAATACGGCACGCACATACAATCACACTGTTGGATTCAATTTCAGCAAACACAAGGGATGGTGAGATTCACAGATTCGCATCGGTACATCAGTATAAAGGGTAATGATGTGGCGTTCTCTCTCAGCACCGCTGCTGCTACGTCCATACGACGCATCACAACACTCCAGCGACAGAGCCGTGTTCTGAGAGTCACATAGAATACAGATTAACATGGCAGAGGTAGAGCTGTAACCTTCTGGAGCCAGAACAGGAAAAGAACATCTGGTTTTATTTCATCACTTTTATTTTCTTCTTTTTTTTTTTTTTTTTGCACTAAAAGGCTTGTGAAAGGGTCATGTGTTAAAAGTCAGAAGTTTTTGAGTTAAAGTGGAGATTCAGTAGATAAAATGTGACTCCAGTAAAAGTACTAATTTTATTTTCCTGGTGAGTTCGAGTTTCTTCATCATTTATTCCTCTCTAAATGTTCTGCTTGATGTTGAACTGTATGCTGGTGATCAGTAGATACACTGAGATCAGAACACGTGTAAAACAGAGCGTGCGCTCGACCCTGATTGGTGACTCGCTGCGTGTTTCACCAGATACGTTTTTGCTAAATGTTGTTGAGTAGAAAGTAACAGTCTCCCCAAACTGACTGCTCATAAGGCACTTAAGTAAACTGATGATTTGCTGTTTGTCTGAACCAAAGAAATGAAAGTGAACTATCAGTACCATATTAAACTGCACAGCATCATATTATTTCCGCTGCATCGCATCACATCAGTAACTGCTTCATATGTATCTTTAATGTATTCTATTGTTGCCGATTCATCGAGATGCAAATCGCATCAGCTTTATTTGTGGAGATAAATCATCCCTAACACACACACACACACACACACACACACACACACACACACGAACACAGCATGCTTATTTGCCACCTGTGTTCATTCAGTGTGACACATACAAACAAGATCTGTTCACTTCTCTTCACTATAAAACTTCACTGTGTGTGTGTGTGTGTGTGTGTGTGTGTGTGTGTGTGTGTGTGTGTGTGTGTGTGTGTGTTTTAGGAAAGTCTAAGCGAGGGAAGTCTGGCCCTGACTCAGAGAAGGAAATCCAGTCTGAAGAACGACAGGTAGAGAAGCAGTGAGAGACGGAGACAGTTATACAGAGGCATCGCCCAGAGACCCAAATCCTGCCATCAGCGCTGTGTTTAAAAAAAAGATGGCACTAATCAGCAACGGCTTCGCTGCCTTCACCTACATCACTGGTAATGTGCTCACAACATACCCACATAAAAGTCTATTATAAAATTCTATTGTTCCATCAGGAAAAATATATACAACTAAGATTGATCATTTCACCAAACTTCTCTTTCTTTCTTTCTTTTTTCTTTCTTTCTTAAAAAGTAAAAGTAAAAGGGTTTTAAAATTGTATTGTATGAGGAAGTCGGGTGTGTCAGAGAAGTATGTGAGGGTGGTGCAGGACATGTATAAGAACCGTGTGACAGCAGTGAAGTGTGAA
>NC_060901.1:24482404-24549904 GCF_014805685.1 Silurus meridionalis
CCAGTGCCTTCTGTAATTCATGATCCAAAATATTCACCTGGGCTTGGAATACATTTCAAATCATCTCAATCCTTGTGTGGTGTGATGGTGTTTTAGTTTGGCGCGCCCCCTGGTGGTGAAATCATACATTACACATTACAACAGCGTGTTGGTCAACGGGTCACCTTTTTTTATAAAAGGAAAGCAGACACTTTAATTCAATTCAGTTCAATTAATTATTTGTTAAGCGCTTTTAACAATTAAAGTAGCTTTTACAGAGATAAAGCGGATATAAAATGTATAAAAGAATCTATAAGTTTAGTGCCTATAGATTTGTTACTTATAATTGTAAGTTTATCCGCTGTTTGATCTTAAGGAATAATAATAAAAAAGCTTAAAAGTACTTTATTATTTAATTATTTATTTGTCTATTATTATTATTATTATTATTTTTACTCTGATTGATGTCTCGGACGTACGCGTTCTTTACTTCCGTTTGACCACTTGGTTCCCATGGAAACCGTTGCTATGACTAACGCGGGTGACCCACACACAGCAGTTAGAGTCTAAACGCTAGAAAAGCGAGTAAACAGACTCTAGCTGATAAGAGGATTTTTACTGAGTGATTCTTACAGTAAAATTAAACATAAAATTATTGACCTGAATGATTTTGTAAAGGATCAGAGCTAGATGATGTCTGTAAATACAGCGCGCGAGCTTCCGTTCCTGCCAGGAAACACATTCCGGGACATAACGGTGAGAAACTTTATACACTAAATAACTAAATTAATAAACAAATAACTACAATAATAACTAAATACACAAATAACAAACTAGCTAAATCAATAAATAACACAAAAATATATATAAACAACTCGATAATAAATAAATAACTTAACCAACTAACTAATTAAACAATAAATTAAATAATTCACCAAACAAACAAATAAATATGAAACCATAAACTTTTCCGAAAAGAAATTAGAAATTATAAGGAAATTAGATTAACCTCGCATTTAAATAGTTGACAGACAATAACAACGTCATTTTACGGCAGGTTTTTGCGACAGTTCCATTGTACATTCTTTGTAAAATAATAATAATAATAATAAACCTGTCTGTTATCCATTTCTGTGTAACTTTTATCCTAATCCTACACCTGGAGGAATGGAGATCTTGTGTTGAGTGTGTATGTGTGTGTGTGTGTGTGTGTGTGTGTGTGTGTGATACATTCAGTCAGTTTTAACCTGTTGTTTGGTTGTGAAGTGAGAGAGGAGATCTCAAGGCAAGTCAGACAAGTCACAACAAAGTGATTATTAATTTAAACCCGAGAGAGTGATGATATGATGCCCACCTGAAATCCCGCTGTTCTTTATGTACAGTAGTGTCTGTTCAGGTTAAAGTTTCTACCCAATCAGATTTCAGCCGTAACTGCATCACGTGCTGCCAGATCACAGGTCACAATCTGCCATGAGGCTTTCAGAATCAGCATTTCAGTTGCCTGTAGCATAAAGTACACGTTGCTTAAAAGCTGTTGCTTTAACCAATCAGATTTCGAGTTTGGTGACTCCGGGGCCATCTAGCAGGCGTACAATAACATTGGCATTTTCACATAATTTGATTGGATGGTCAGAGAGCGCACAAGTCAGAGCTCGCAAACTGCATCTGTAGCAAATATATTTGTGTAGACTTACAGTTAATAGCAGTTTTTTTATTACATAATGGCTGACCGAGGATAAGAAATACATTTGTTCACAGATACACTCACAAAAAAAGTTGAGGCTATCATGATAAGAGTGATGGTTTATAGGGAGATTATTACTAAATGAAATTCTACTGTATTGTTGGCAAAATTGTACAAATCGTAAATATAAATATAAAAAAAATATAAGTATAATTTTGTCCTAATAATGTCAAACTGTAAAACTTTTACACAGAAGAATGGATTTTTTTTCTAAACTTAAATTTTTATTCTAAATTTCACTCCCACACAGAAATCAGCCTTCAACAGATCACAGACTTTAACCTATAAGAATGGCTATGCTTTTCCCATCCGACCCAAAGTGGGGATTGGACAGCAGCCTTTGACCTCCGAAAACCTGAACATGATGAAACAGCTCTTTATCCGAGCACCTATTGTCTCTAAAGAACCGTCCACACGGACTCCTCCAAGCTTCATTCCGGCCTATGTCACCTACGACAAGAAGGTAACAAACTCTTTTTTAGGTAACAACATTGTTCCTGTAAGTTCATCACATGCTTAAGCATTAGTGAATCCTGAACCAGATCTGTTAAATGTTCACCATGTAAGAAATGATCTGTACCTGTAACCCTGTGTGACCTTTGCCCCCTCCCCCCAATCCCAGGTTCTGCGTTTTTATGGCTACTTCCAGCAGGAGGTGCTGTACTCACCAGAGGAGAGCTGGCGTGTGCGGCCAGTCGTGTTGTATTACTACCTGGAGGACGACAGCATGTGTGTGATGGAGCCAAGGTTAAAAAACTCAGGAATTCCGCAGGGAAAACTGCTCAAACGCCAGCGGATGCCTAAGAACAAGTGTTCAGAACATTACCACTGGAAAGACTTGAATCTCGCTATGGATTTGTGTCTGTATGGCACTGTGTACAGAATCACACAGTGCGACGCCTTCACTCGGGTATACACACTTCACAAGTTCAGACAACCTTTCTTAACCTTTTCATACTGAAAAAAAACATTTTGTGTGTGTGTGTGTGTGTGTGCAGGAGTTCATGGAGAGTCACGGGATAGAATTGAATGACCCTGAACGGATCCCTAGTGACCCCTACATGACCCGCCGCTCTCAGCCAGACCACTCTTTCCTTACACCATCAGATTTTGACCACTTCAAACAGTTCCTCACTATGGACCGTAAGGTAAAAAATACACACATTTATCACAATTAAACAATACAATACACAGAACAAACTCGGAGATTAAAAAAACGGCAAGTATGAATTTAGTAAATATAAATTTGTCCTGGTGCTGCTGCAATAGCACCACCTACAGGCAGTTCTATAAATGAACAACTACAATATCTTCAAAATTTAGAGAACTGCCATTTTATTTTTATTTTTATCTAGTGGATCATATACAGTACTTACAGTTTCTGTTTTGCAGAATTTACTGATTGGGAATCTGGAAGACAAAAATACTTTTGTCTATAACTGACCTTAAGCTTTCACTTGTGACTGGTGCATGTAGAGGTTTAAACACATATTTAAATGTGTGTAGGTGCTGCGATTCTTCGCTCTGTTGGATGACTTAGACTCAGGTGAAAAAAGGCCTGTAACCATACAGTATTATCTGGTGGATGATTCCGTGGAGATCCGTGAAGTCCGGGAGCCTAACAGCGGCAGAGACACGTTTCCCCTCATGTTGCGGAGACAAAAGATTCATAAAGACATCAAAGCAGAGTGCCGTAAGACACACACATACACCTATACACCTACACCTACACACACACACACACACACACACACACACACACACACACAATCAATCAATACAACCCACACGTCAGAAAACAACCAGATCAAACTGAAATATAACAACATACACAATCTAACACACACCAGGAGAATAAAGTGCAAGCATACACACACACACACACACACACACACACACACACACACACACACAGTATTAAACACACTCTAACACTAACTCTCTCTCTCTTTCTCAGAACCGTTCCCTAGTTGTGTTCTCGAAGTGTCTCCACATGAAGTTGTTGAGTTTTACTCGCCAAAAGACTTCCGGGTCGGGGAGAAGATTAAGCTCATGGGAAATCACTTTCTACTGTATGATTGTGATGAGTTCACCCGGAAGTATTACAAGGAGCATCACCCGGACATCACTCTCAAGCCCCACCCATTAGAGAAAAGACCAGAGCAAGAGTTCAAGAGGGTAAATAAGATGTGTATTTTATTTAATATAGAATACTGAATATATGGAAGACTGTGGATATAATATTGTGTTCCATGCTATGTTCACACACACACACACACACACACACACACACACACACACACACACACACACACACACACACAGGTGATCCCACCATACAACGGCTTTGGAACGCTTGAGGATTCGCTCCAAAATTGTCTGACTCTGTTTCCTGAGCCGCCCAAGAAAGACTTGATAAAACTGATCAAAAATGACAACAAAGTGCTTCGCTACGCTGCCAGGCTGGTGAGTTCTCACACACACACACACACACACACACACACACACACACACACACACACACACAAATCTACTTTGCTGTTTACAGGTGTTAAATTGTAAAAATCTCTTTGCTTGCCACAGGACTCCCAAAATCCAGAGGATATGGGCCGTAATTTCATCTTCTACTACTTCCTGTCCAATGACATGCTCAGCATCTTTGAAACTTTCAAACGCAACACAGGAATTGGTGGAGGAAAATTTCTAGAGAAGACACGTGTTCCCAAACCAGGAAGCAGTGTGGAAAACCCAGAGTACTACGGACCAGCCGATTTTGCCATAGGAGCCACAGTGGAGGGTAACAGGCCACTGAATAGAACTGAATAGAATTAAGAAATAAATCACTTGGGGTTATTTGGTAGACATTTTAACAACATGGTACTGTGATGAAGCAGAGTTACTGTTATTATTCTGAAGCTGATTATTTCTCCAACAAGAGCCTCCAGTGTTTTATTACTTTTACCCCACAGGGATTTGTGATTTTTATAAAGATGATTGTATATAAAACTCGAGATGAACTTAAGAGCTTCCGATCCGAAGTCCAACTTCTTAACCACTGATAACGCTTCCTTTTTAACAGTGTTTGGACGGCGCTTCATACTGACAGATGCTGATCTCTACGTGCTCAAGTACCTTGAATCAGTGGCTGAACAGGAGCGAATCCCAGAGCAGACCCTCTGCTCACTCCGGCAAGCTCTAGGGAAGAACAAGGCGTTGAGCCTGATGCTTCCCTCAGGTACATTCACCTCAAAATGCTTATAAAGAATAAAGATCAGTCTGCAGTCCAGCAAGTCTGAGCATGATGACATGAAATCTTTCTTTTTTCCAGATAAAGAAATTACACAATCACCCTGAAGACTACGGCACTACCACATCTTTACTGTCACACATTTCACCTTCTCTAAACTTCTCTGTGCTCGGACGAAAGGATTAGAGCGTTTTTCTATCTGAGTGAATCAAAAATTTATTCATCCCTACATATTAAATCACTTGTGCATGACACCTTTTTCAGAGATGTGATTAGATAGAAATCAGTAAAACATCTGTATTTGGTTATTT
Source organism: Silurus meridionalis (assembly GCF_014805685.1). Classification (NCBI taxonomy): domain Eukaryota; kingdom Metazoa; phylum Chordata; class Actinopteri; order Siluriformes; family Siluridae; genus Silurus; species Silurus meridionalis. The sequence continues at coordinate 24,487,686 of NC_060901.1, forward strand.
ACTATATCAATAAGGAACGATGGAAACTCCAGTAATCAGCAGCAATTATCTGCAGCATAAGAGGAATAAAAACACCAGGCTGTGCTAATAATCAACTACACCATAGCGCATTGCTAAGTATTTTTCTGAAGCGTTTATTTTATGGCACAATGATTTTCCCTTATTACTTTTTTGTTTTATTTGACTTTTTTTCTTTATTAATCAGCATCATATATTTGATCTGTTTCATTTCAGTTAATAATTAAACAGTTTCACAGATGCTCACTTACATTATAGTAGCTATAAACAGTCCTGCCCTCACCAGCCTGCATAATATTCCATTATTGGCAAATAAATTTCTTCTTTCACAAAATTAAACATATCAGTTGGTTGTTTTTGTTTACTTGGTTCTCTGAACTGCTGATGTATTAGAATGAGTACATTCAACACCTTCAACACCTAATACTCAACACCTTCTAATACTCAACACCTTCTAATACTCAACACCTTCAACACCTAATACTCAACACCTTCTAATACTCAACACCTTCAACACCTAAAACTCAACACCTTCTAATACTCAACACCTTCAACACCTAATACTCAACACCTAATACTCAACACCTTCTAATACTCAACACCTCAACCAACCCCTAATACTCAACACATTCAACACCTAATACTCAACACCTTCAACACCTAATACTCAACACCTTAACACCTAATACTCAACACCTTCTAATACTCAACACCTTCAACACCTAATACTCAACACCTTCTAATACTCAACACCTTCAACACCTAATACTCAACACCTTCTAATACTCAACACCTCAACCAACCCCTAATACTCAACACATTCAACACCTAATACTCAACACCTTCAACACCTAATACTCAACACCTTCAACACCTAATATTCAACACCTTCTAATACTCAACACCTTCAACACCTAATACTCAACACCTTCTGATACTCAACACCTTCTAATACAACACCTCAACACCTAATACTCAACACCTTCAACACCTAATACTCAACACCTTCTAATACTCAACACCTCAACCAACACCTAATACTCAACACCTTCAACACCTAATACTCAACACCTCAACACTTTCTAATACTCAACACCTCAACCAACACCTAATACTCAACACCTTCTAATACTCAACACCTTAACCAACACCTTCTAATACTCACCACCTAATACTCAACACCTTCTAATACTCAAGACCTTCTAATACTCAACACCTCAATACCTAATAATTAACACCTAATACTAAACACCTCAACACCCTATACTCAACACCGCCTAATACTCAACCCTTAACCAACACCTTCTAATACTCAAAACCTTCAACACCTAATACTCAACACCTCAACACCTAATACTCGACCTCAACCAACACCTTCAACACCTAATACTCAACACCTTCTGACACTCAACACCTCACCACTTTCTAATACTAAACACCTCAACCAACACCTTCTAATACTCAACACCTCAACACTTTCTAATACTCAATACTTTAACCAACACCTTCTAATACTCAACACCTTAACACTTTCTAATACTCAATACTTTAACCAACACCTTCTAATACTCAACACCTCAAAATACTCAACATCTTCAACACCTAATACTCAACACCTAATACTCAACACGTAATATATTTAACACCTCAACCAACACCTTCTAATATTTACCACCTAATACTCAACACCTCAAAATACTTAACACCTCAAAATACTCAACACCTTCAACACCTTATACTCAACACCTCAAAATACTCAACACCTTCAACACCTAATACTCAACACCTTCTAATACTCACCACCTAATACTCACCACCTTCAACACCTAATACTCAACACCTCAACACCTAATACTTAACACCTAATACTCAACACCTCAAAATACTCAACACCTTCAAATACTCAACACCTTCAACACCTAATACTCAACACCTAACACTTAATATTTAACATCTAATACTAAACACCTTCAACACCTAATACTTAACACTTAAAATAAGACTATTGATTAATTGTTTATACCTACTTTGATTTGTGATTATTGCTCATGAGAAGAACACTGCATTGTTATTGCCGGCACTCTTCCAACACCTTCACTGTGTAAAGTAGAAGTGGCCAAACTTGTTCCTATGAAAAATTTAATTTGATTGTGGGCCGTGGGCTGGGCGCCGAAAGTAAATGTTGCATTATAACAGTGTTATAACATTGTTATATTAGCGTTATGTTGCTGTGGGTACTAGCAGACACTCTTGTTATAAACCAGTGCTATAAAATAAACTTTTTTTTTTAATTGTCATAATCAATGTCATAACTTTTTTCCTAAATGTGTCAAGGATTTTAACCTGCTGAACCTCTTAATTGTAATGAAATTCAATATCAACATACAAAAACCGCTCTAATGTCAAAGAATTTCTCTGAGTTGTTTTCAATTAACATTTCATAATTGCTGGATATAAAAACATTCTGGGGTTACATCCTTCCTTTTTCCAACTTTCTTTTCCACATACACCAGTAACATCCAAATTATTCATCCTTCTTGCTTAGATTTGCTAAAAGTTGAAAGAAGAAAAAAAAGCATAAGGAAATGAGTGAAGGACAGAACACCTGCAAAATACTCACACATCACATTGCAGCTAAATAATCAGTGGTCAGATTTTTACATCTAATATCACAATATCCTTCATCCTCGACACAGCAGATTCCCTCATTTCGCTACAGAAAGCAAAAAAATACAATTCACCTTTTTTTTTTTTCACATCACTTTATTCTAACTCTGTAGGTGCTCAGAAGACAATCACTTCAGAATTGGCAATAAAACAGTCCACATTTCACACTGTTCACGTCGTGTTTTACAAACAGAAAGTTCTTAATGTCGATGTTAAATGTCTAAATATTGTTGTTCATTTAATTCGTTAAGCACAAGACTTTAATTATTGGACTTTGGCGGAAAAGACGTACGAATACCCGTTTGGCTTTGAGTTTGGTTGTCTGTAAATGTAATGTTCTGCTGTATAGTTCAAGTTCTGCATCACTTTATAACCAGGCTGTGAGAGGTCGAGTCTGTGCTCCTCAGAAGAACTTTACACACCGATCAGAGGGCAGATCTCACTCAGGTTACATTATATAAGAAGTCATACTTTATTCACAGATTAAAGGAAACATTGGTCATCTGTGTATTTATGCAATGATTTTCTTTAGCAGACCTGCTTCGTGAGAGACTAGTAAACACTCCAGTGATATAAAATAAACAACTCGGCCATTTTTTATTGTCATAACAAATCACGATTGTGAAGCTTAACAATTTTTTAAAAAATGTGTCAAGGATTTCAATCTGCCGAACCTCCTAACTGTAATGGAGGAAAAAATATCAACATGCAAGAACCCGTCTACGGTCTACTGTCTACAGTCTACTGTCTACAGTCTACAGTCTACAGTCTACAGTCTACTGTCTACTGTCTACAGTCTACTGTCTACTCTCCCTTAAACAAAATCCCAAAATATTTTGACCTGCACTCTGGATGTCCTTCCCAGGCCACCATAGGCCTATTTGATCACTTTCCCCAGGGCTGGCTGATACAGTACTGTTTTAGGAAATATAAAAAACACATGGCTTTCTGATGACGGATAAAGAAGCGGCGGATTGGTGCAAAGCGGCATAAAAAAAAGAGAAAATGCAACGATGCTTATTTGAAAAGAAAGTAACAAATACTGATAATGATGTACAAAAGAATAAGGAGGGTACATGTTTTTTTTTTTTGTTTGTTTTTTCCCCAACACTTTTGGATGGCACGTCCTCTATGGAATGTCGTAGCACCCTCAGTCCACCGTGGATCAGAACAGGAAGTTGGTGACTGGTTTCCTGTTTCTCTCCCTTACAAAAATGAGGCAGAAATGATAAAAGGGATGGAGTTACGGGGCTTTGAGCTTCTTTAGCCGAGGTGACGTTCCGTTCTCCACCTTAAGTGTGCCGTTCTCATGGTTACCAGCTACAACACACACACACACACACACACACACACACACACACACACACACACACACACACACACACACACAGAAAGTTCACTTTAGAAAGCCAGTTTTGTTTGTGTGTGATGTAACAAAATGGGTGTCTCATTGACCTATAAACAGAATTCTCACACACACACACACACACACACACACACACACACACACACACACACACACACACATTTAGAGGATCTAAATGATTTGGAATTTGGGAAATGTTTTTGCTGGATGAGCGACATCACGGTTATTAGTGTAGCGTTTTTAACAGTGGATGTTTTCCCAAAACAGCTTTATAGAATTAAATAGATTATGAATATAAATATTAGCATCATAAACTATCCCTGGAAGTTTATTCCCTAATAAACGAGTCTGTGGTATTGGTGTGGTGAGGAAAAACTTCCTGGGATGGTATGAGGAAAAAAATATTAAGAGGAACCCATCAAAAGCGAAACCATCCTCATCTGGGTGACACCAAATGTCCATTCATTATACGCTGTAGTTCCTGTTGAAGTCAACTGTTCAAAGATCGACACTGAAATGCAAAACCGTTTCTATGAATTACTGCGCAAACAGAAGTGAGATGTGGTCATGGTGACATTATATTTGGTAATATTATACAGTTTTTTTCCGAGTACGACAGCGGCCCCTAGAGGCGAAACGCTGACACTATGTGATGTTTATTTTGGAGAGTCTTTTTTTTTTTGCAATTTTGGATGTAACTGTTTTTATTTATTAGAAATGTCACTTTGTTTCAGTTTGACTGCATGTCTTATTTTCCTCAATATTTATTAATATAAATCATATATTCATATTTATTTCACATTTTCATGAATCAGTGCTGGTTTTTTGGTTTGTATTTTTTTAATAATAAAGTTCAGTACTATTTTACATGGAGTGTTTGTTTTTTTAATCCAGGATCCATTTCAACAACTATTGGGTTGATTAATCGTGTATACGATCCAAATAAGTTATCGCTTGACCTCTAGTTACAAGTTCATTTAAAGATGCAATATTTTACATTTCAAATAAAGAATGTGAAGAACATTGTAATCAAGTAATAATAGTGTTCAGTAACATCACAGTGCTTCAGCAAGTGTGTGTGTGTGTGTGTGTACCTGTGTCACGTTTGACTGTGCGTGAAGACTGTTTAGCTGCTGCTCTTTTTCTTGCCTGCTCCAGTCTGAACTCACGAGTGCGTCTCAACTGGAAACAGAAAAACTTCCACAACAGCCATGACTGTGTAGAACACACCAGGAACAGCACCAAAAGCCTAAACACACACACACACACACACACACACACACACACTTGAATTGAAACAAATTGAAGTCGAGCACATAGAACTCATAGATTTCTACTGAGATCTGATGATTTATGCTAGAATTCACATAAAACATCATTTGTCCTCCAGCTATAAAAAAAAAGGAAGCAAACATTAGTACATGAGAACTAGTGATATTTTCTGCATAATATGTACATATTTAAATGCTCATATTGCATGCCATAAGCAGGCGAAGCAGAGTGTAAGAAGGAAAACTGACTAGTGGTGTGTGTGTGTGTGTGTGTGTGTGTGTGTGTGTATATGTGTGTGTGTGTGTGTGTGTTTTTACCTTATAGGGAGGGTGTTGAAGTTTCCGGCCTCCCAATTGAGTGTCTGGTTTTCTGATCGCGCCAAACCAAAACCCACGGACAAGAACATCAGAGTCAGAGAAACCATACGGGTCAAAACAAACCCCACTGACCACAGATCAAACCTACACACACACACACACACACACACACACACACACAGGTTTAAAACGTGATACTGCTCACAGGTGACATGATAATGCTGCATGTTCGTGAGTTTTACATTTTATGGTGAGTCTCGTCGATAAAGTAGATGAGTCTGGAGAGATGGAAACCCGTCTCAGAGACATACTGCAGGAAGAGCAACACCAATCCTACACGCGTTAGACTGCGCATACAAACACACATACAGAAACACACACATGTCGTGAGTACACTGTATGAAAGTTTATCTGGGAGCTCCATCAAAAGTGTTCACTCACTTTAACAAGTACGCAGCCAAGATGTGAGACAGGTACAGACAGATGTACTGCAACTGACGGGGGATCTCTTCCTGTCACACACACACACACACACACACACACACACACACACACACACACACACACACACACACACACACACACACACATTACCAAACCTGCCCTAATTCACACATATCTACCTCCTCTTTTTTTTTTCCTCTCACCTTGCGCACTTTCTGGAAGTAGAGCTCGGGCAGTGCGTGGAGCCAATACGCCATCTGGGTCAGATAGAAAAACTTCACCTGGAACCTGAGAGAGAGAGAGAGAGAGAAAGAGAGAGAGAGAGAGCGAGAGAGAGAGAGAGAGATAGTAAGATAATCAGAAACCCAATACAGATATTTAAAGCTCAGTTCTGGCCGCTAAAACATCTGTATAATTCTTGTTTTGCATTTTGGAGTTCAGGGAAGAAACAATTGGTTAACAACATACAGCCTTCTGCAGCAATTGAAAAATATTAAGCCTTGAAAGTTGATGCTAATTATTCCAAAAGGTGTCCGAACTTCTCATTTTTATTTGAATAGCGCGTATTACAATAGACATTGTCTCTAAGCAGTAATAATGTTCTATAAAGGAATTTTATAGAAAGTTTATTGCCTATAAGTTTGTTCCTTATAATTGTTCATCCCTGATGATTGAGCCAGTGGCGTCGGTGGCAAGGAAAACTCAGAGCTGGCATGATGAAGAAACCTTGAGAGGAACCAGATTTAAAAAGGAGGCCGTCCTCATCCAGGTGGCACCGAATGTCCCTCTGTTTGTATTCTATTGAGAAATTGCAAAGAAAGCCAGAGGGTCAGCGAGTACATTTTCCTATCGACTCTGACAGGAAGAGGTCTGGCAGACCCAAAGTCACAACAGAATGAGATTCTGTCTCTGAGTCAACAGCTTGTGTGATAGGCAACACATAGAATAAGGACGACTTATAAAACAATTGTCCTGCAGGTCTGACAGGCCGAATGGCAGTAAGAAAGTCGTAGCTAAAATGGCAAAATAAGAAAAAAGACTTGGCAATGAGGCACCACCAGAGGACAACTGAAGACTGGAAATTCTGATTTGAAATTTTGGTTCTTCACACAGGGTTTCTGTTTGTTGTGGAGTGGGTGAAAGGATGGTTACTCAGTGTGACCAACTGTCAACCATGCAGAATGAAGCATGACGGTTGAAGCTCTTTTGCTGGATCCAGAGATGGAAACTTGAACAGTGCGAGTGAAACCCTGAACTAAAACTACTATGACAGCATTATGCAGCACCAATGAGCAAGTCAGCAGGCAACAAGAAGTCAGTGATGTAAACATGAGTGAGAACAGAGATGTTCCTGATCATCATCATCTTTTCTCTACTTGTGTTCTATATGGTGGATGTTCAGCCTGCGTACATTCATCAGATAACATTTGAAATTCGTTTTGTATTAATATATTAATATGATGTGAGGTTCAGTTTCAAGCGTGACACTAAAACAGGTAGTAATAATGACTACTTTTTAGTGAGGTACATGTCAGAGCCCAAACTTCTTTACTTTCACTTGAGTAAAACAGTGTCTTTTAAAAGTCTGTATTTCTACTAGAGTGAAGGATGTGTGAACTTTTGTCATCTCTGCTCATTAGCCTTGTTAGTCAGAAGTTCATCCTACAGAAAGATAATGACCTGAAATCTACCACTAGGCTGTGAACAGTGGGAGAAATACCTAAGAAGTAGGGCTGTGTTTCAGCAAGAATTTGGTGATACAATACGTATCACGATACAGGGGTTGCGATACGAGATGTTGCGATACATTGTGTTACTGTACGCAATGCGATATATTGGGATCAGGATCACAGGAAACAGGTAGATATTGACACCAACATTACTGTCATGTGCTTATGCCTCGAACTTCCTGTCACCATTGAAGTTCAGAGATAAGAAGACTGCTCTCTAGTGGTCGGGATATAAACTCAAAACAATATAAACTGCCATAAATCTTGAATGAAATATCGATAATGCGTTTTAAGAATGAATAAGGTACCGCCAAACTAAATATTACGATACTCAACGTGTATAAATATTTTTTTACACCCCTTCTTAGAAGAAAAGTACAATACAGTAGGCTTCATCCCATGGAATGGTCAGAACAGTCTCCAGACTTAAACCTCACCAAGCTGGTTTGGGATGAACTGAACTGAAGGGTTAAAGCAAAGCCACCTACAAGTGCAATTGCCATGCGTTAAGGAAAGAATGTCACGAGTGTGTTCGGTGGCTTGAGGTGGTTTGTTTAACAAAATGCAATCAACATTTTTCCATGTAGGGCTGCAACAACTAATATAAAATCGATAATGAAATTTCCTTGTAAACGAATGGCGTTATCGATTATTTGGGCTGCTCAAGTTCCAGTTTAGCGTGACGGCAAGAAAACAGCGGCCTGTGGAAAATGGCGGACAGTACAGGGTGAACCGCCATGCCGGAAAAACTGTGCGTCCCAAGTCATCCAGGCAATGTGAGCGTTTTATATTAAACACAACAAAGAAAAGTGTACCTGGAAGTTATGCAAAGCGGAGCTTGTGTGGGATGGAGGTACCACAGTGATGCACGAGCACGTGAAAATAAAACACACTGGTGTCATGGATGAAGGTGAAACGTGAGCAGAAACTGTATAATCGTCATCATGAGAAAATGGTGTAGTTTAATGAAGTGCTACTGTGTAAACTGTAACTTCGGGAAAGTCGCACTGGATCTGTTGTATCGTGACTCGCGAGCGTCAGGTTGCGCGATCGGCTCAACAAACAATAAATCTAAAAACTGCAAATAACAGCAGCAGTAAAGGATTTAATTTTTACTCACTGTTTTTCAGTAAATAATTCTGCATTTTTCCCTCCTCTTTTTATAGCATTCGTCTACTACAACAGTTAACTTCTGTTTTCGACCATGATTTACTGCGACTTTACTACGTCTTATTTTCAGTTTGTATATTTAATTTATGTAATTATTCTACAAAATTAATGATCTTTTCTAGATGTTATCTTCACAACTGAACACAATGTGGATTTATTTTAAACCACAATTTCAAGCATTATTGTCAACTTGCCCTCTGCAATTATCATTAAAAACAATACAAATGTTGATTTACACAAATTACTTTACTTTTCGTTCTCCAGTGCTGTTTTTATTTTTTTACAGAAAGAAAAAACCCAACATGAGTAAATTTGGTTAAAGGAGATGCTCTCCCCATGCTCTCAACAAGCAGCCACTATAAACTTTAAAATCTCAAAATGAAAGAGTTTTAAACTCAATATGGCTTTTACATTTTTTTAGGTAAACTTTTATACATCAAAACCCTGAATTGGAGTTTTATATATAGTTATAATAAGCAAAACATCTAATAACAATTTTTTTTTTTAATTAGATTAATCAATTAATAAAATAATTGTTAGTTGCAGCCCTAATTCTATAATTCAATGATTTGTTCTATGCTATAATTTTTAGAAAACATTAAGACAATTGCAATAAAATTTAAGAAAAACTCAGGTGTTCTAAAACCTTTACCCTGTAGTGTTAGTAATAACTGTGTGTGTGTGTGTGTGTGTGTGTGTGTGTGTGTGTGTGTATACCTCAGGTGAACGTGAGGGTAGTTCTCCCACAGGCTGCTTGGGTGCATAATGTAACCCTCCTGCAAAGGAATTTAATACAAAGAATTATTACGTTAAAGAGAGAAGGAGATAGCTGCTTGTGTGTGTGTGTGTGTGTGTGTGTGTGTGTGTGTGTGTGAGGAGTCTGTGTCTTACAGTAGCGAGAATGTATAAACTCCACAAGCTGGAGACGAGGTAGAACACACACAGCTGTCCGGACTCATTAAACTTAGTGTTCTTGCTTTTCGAAAGGTGAAGACGTCTGTTTACTTTCTGTAAAGAACAATTGAACGGCACACGATTAAGAGTCGAACTACCACATTGCACACAATGCAGGTGACTGTGATGTTACTCACTTCCAGGATGTACTCCTGAACCACAGCATGGAGGATGATGGTGATGAAGAGATAGAAGAGGGCGGTGGCACAGTCTTTCCACCCGTAATGGTACAGAGTCAACTCTCCATCTGAAACACACACACACACACAAATTGCAGTTATAATGAATGACAGTGTGTGTGTGTGTGTGTGTGTGTGTGTGTGTTACCTGTGGTCAATGTGCTGATGTTGTACTGTGGCTGGATAAAGAGGATTGCTGTTTTTGCCGTTGCCTGTTGGAATCAATAAATAAATAAAAAATGTTATCACACAATGTTGATAAATTGATATGTTTCATTTTGTTTTACAAAAAAGCTTTTTGACTAAATATTCAGTTTTATTTCCTTCACTGGTTCCCAACATGAAAGAATATAATTGATTTGTTGAAAACCATAGATACGTCATTTTATTATTCGCTAGCTAATGTCACCGTTGTTATTTTTACTAGCTATCATTGAATAAATCACTAACAGTATGCAATGAAGATTATTTTAAAACCTTTAAACAAATGCAACACTGATGAGATTTACACGACTCCGACTCTTTTTCCTTCACACACAATGAGGTTTTCAATAAAACACACTGAGATCGAACGTTTGAACGAACTTTGTCAAGAATTCAGTCTCGTGGTTACTATTTTAACATTCAGAAGTAACTCATGAAACTGGGGGAAGTGACTCAGACGGTTTCTGTCACACAGCTGCATTCATATCGCATTGCTATAGAAACCAATCCCTCTGAGGAACCTGAGAAAGAGAAGTTAGCATGCATGGCTAACCAGAGCTAATCATCAGTGTTGGATTATCATGGACACTTTAGTCCTTAAATACAGGATTTATTTATCGGGGGTTTGACGAGTCAAAAGTAAATTGATTTATTGGAGGATTATAGTGTTGGATTATTTGGGATTATCCAGTGTTGATCCGTATATAAAAAGTTGTTCTGGGGAAAGTAAAATAATGAATGATAGATCTTGGATTAAACCATTATTAATCCAGATTAGTTTAGATAAACCCCAAACAATGTAGACATTTGATTATAAAAAAAGAAGCATTGTTTGTTTAGGATGAACATGTCCAGTGTGTGGGGTTAACACATGGAAAACCTGATATCCAGAAGCTGCTGGTTTAAACCAGGAAGATCACCAGTGGCTGAGAAATCTGAGAAGAAGTGCTGATCTGTGTGAAAATGTCCTGAGATTGACGAGTGTTTATAACAAATATAGATCGACTTGATCACTTAAAGCAGATTTATGTAAGAAAACCCCCCGAAGTAGAAGGATTTAAAGCCTGGAGAAGAGGGAGAAGAAGCTGAGCAGAAAAGCCCATCCTACTAAACTGAGACGTGGCACTTTACAATCAGCCCTGAACTCAAAGGATCTAAAGAGCAGACGGATTCCACCACTTTCACCACCAAATCACAGCTTTTATACAATACTAGAGAGATTTTACAGAAGGTACAGGAGCTCTGGTGCCTTCACTGCAGTGAGATCTTTATAGCTGAGATCTCACTTTACATGAGATCAGTTAAAGGTCAGATTACACCTCTGATATCAGACTTTTCTGAAAGATCTGATTTCCGACACTTTAAATCTGATTGTTATTGTGTTTTACGGTAAAGAATTGAAATAAAAGCAGTTTCTTATTGTTTATTTTCTCACCAGGAGAAAAATCAGCTCGAGTGATAAACAATAAGACGCGTCTCTACATGAGAAAATCATTTCCACGTAGTAGCTGTCAAATAGAGAAGAAAAAACAGCTGAGCAAAAAAAGTAAGAAGAAAAAGAAAGAAGGAGTGTGTGTGTGTGTGTGTGTGTGTGTGTAACATACCTCAAACATCAGGCCAATTAAAATGAAGATGACCAAACTAAAGACGATGTCCGCATGATTCTGAATTAAAAACTCCTGACTAAAGAAAGGATAGCTCTTATTTCTTCTCCGGAACGCCATTGTTTCCCTTTTTTCCCTTCTTCCCTTCTTGGCTCCCTGTTTTTCCTGCTCCGGTTTACAAAAATACAAAAAAAAAAAAAAAAAAAAAAAAAAAAAGTTCTCCCTGCAACAAGTTAACTTTCTGTCCACACCGCGCATGCGCGTTCCTTAAAGGGCGCGCGCAGGACATTCCTTCATGAAGGCGACGTCATCTTGAGAGTTCAATGCAAACCCAATCCCAGAGCAGCTTTTACAGAAATAAAGAGGTTATACAATATACATTTATACGTTCCGTGCCTAATGAGCGAGCCAGCGGCGACTGTGGCAAGAACAAAACTCCCTGAGATGGCATGAGGAACCTTGAGGAACCAGATTAAAAATTTAACTCATCTTCATCTGGGTGGCACCACATCTCCATTCATTACAGTTCCATCATTGTTGAGGTGCACTGTTCAGTGATAGGTGCTTAATAAAGAAGGCTCATGCAACTTGCAGTCCTAAGCCATTATCGTAGACTGTTGATATTAATACAATCCAAATCCAATCTTATAGTTCTTGAGTTGCTCAGTAACTTCATGGATCTTGTGGAACATGTGACACCATCCTCAACTCCATCCTGAGGTAGAATGTCGATAGGAATCAGGTATCCGAAGAGAAGAGAAGGGACAGAAATATTCCTACTGGAACTTCAGCAGCTTGTTAAAAACATTTTTACTTTTTAAACAATTAAACAACTTTTGTCATTTTCAGGGTAACGAAAACATATTTCCATAAAGTGAAAAAGTTGTGTCACTGAACACAGTCAAAACAGATCATCTCTATGAATTCATTTTCATTAATACCAATTAAGAACCACTTCCATCAGCTACCTGAACTGTTCATTTACATAATTAAATGATCTCTTTGTTTGTCACATTTTAATAATCTTAACATCTTAAATTGCTGATAATCTTAATCTTAAAATTGTATCCCCTCTTAGTTGCCACCCACAAGCTTGATGGATTACAGTCCAGCCTGAGACATGACATCTACTAGCTGCACCAAGAAGCTCCATGTTAATGTACAATTTTCGTAACTTTGGTCCCCTCTGTGGGCTGAAGTTGGCAGCTATTACTGAAAATGAATGGTTGCTGGTTACTATATCGCTGCTAGTCACTATACAGTAATGTTGCCATCGTTGCACCAATCAGATTAAAAAAGAAAAAAAACACCTGTACTATGGAATAAGTTATACTCATGCCCTCAAGAGAGCAGCTTGTTCTCTGAAGAGAAAATAAAGAAAAACTAAATTAGAGTTTTTAGAATTGTGTATAAAGACAGTATGCTCAGCTACTGACAGGCGCAAAATGCTGCTAGAGCTGAGCACCTGAGCAAACTCATAGAAAACAACAAAAACAATCCCGGGTTCCTTTTCAGTACAGGCTAAATTCACTACAAATCAGATATCTGAAAAGAGAATTCCATCACAGTTTAGTATTGAGGACTTTATGATTTTCTTCACTAAAACAAATTGTAGAAAGTATCAGAAACTCTACTGTGAAGGTCCAACCTCTGACATCATCTCGTGATCCAGTCTCACCTAAAGCTCCACACTTAGAATTACAATGCTTTACAATTTCTTGTAAGGGATAAAGAACAATATCTTTAAATAGTTTCAGTCAGGTTTCAGGCCCCATCCTAAAACATAAAGTGCGAGTAAAAATCACAAACTGTTTTTAGCTTTTGACCAAGGCTACATCTCTGTTAGTTTTACTAGATCTTAGAGCTGCATCACTATAGATCACAAGTTTCTCCTAGACTGCTTACAGAATTATATCGGCATTCAGGGACAGGCATTAAGCTGGTTTAAATCCTACCTGTCTGACTGTTACCATTTTGTAGATTTAAATGGAAAACTATCCAGGCTAAAGCAAGTAAAATACGGGGTGCCACAAGGTTCAGTTCTTGGACCTCTGCTTTTCACAATTCAGAGTCCCATCCTGTTTTAACAGTTACTTTATTTATCTTCACAGGTCTTGTATTTGGTAAACAGTCCGATTGTGTAATGGAGGGAGGTCCAAAAAATTATTTAGAAATGTATGTAAATGTATGTGACTCAAATTTCTATGAATGATAAGTGTGTTTGTGATGTTGCAACACTGCAGTTTGGGGGCATCATGGAAGGGGAAAGTCCTATACAATCCACAGGCCTTGAATGTAGTTCTATTAAACAGCTAGATTTTGTAATGCTGGAAGGTTAAAAAATGGACCAAAAAACAGTAACAGTGTGCAAAGCAAACACCACACCATCATTCATTAGCATACAGAAGTGTATCATCATTATTATAAATTATGATGCAATTATAATAATTTACGTATATCGTCAATGTATAGGATAATGTTAACAAAAAACTTCAAACAGATAACAGGTAGCTGATTGGGCAGTAAAATCCTGCATGTAATATTAAAAAATAAAATTCAGGAATCATTTTGTATTGAAGTGTTTCTTGTTTACCTTCATGCTATGTGTGTCCTTAATTTAATCTCAGCAAAGATACATTTTGTGTTTTCATTCATGATATTTTTTCCGTTAAAAGGCCTGGTTGTATCTGTACATTTATGCATTTTACTAACCAGTGCATTCATGAAGGTAATTGCTAATTTGAAAAAATAAATTTTAAACCACATTCAGCAAATAACAAACAATTAAATAAACTGAAACAACACATTTTCTTTGTTGTGCACTGTAATTTAATAAACCATCTTATGGCCAGTAAATGGAGTTTGCACATTGAAATGTTAAGGCCCAGATTTAGTAACGGTTTGCATACAATAACTGCGTTTACACTTGCAGGTGACAAGTCGCTTGTAGTTTGTCTCTTGTAGGTGTGGCCTCTTATTTTTTTTATGTAAATAGTATAAATAGTAAAGCTGTAAATAAATACCCTACAGCTCACAATCCGCACACCATTTCGTTTAAAATCTTTTTGTTGTTACATGCTCAGCCTGTACAAGCTACATTGCATTAGCGAAGAAAGCTAAATGTCGTAGCTATGTACATGCACAGGAAGCACTTCCTTCCAAGCATTAATTCCTTTCACAATATTGCTATAAACATGTTTAATGGAAGATGACGGGTGAAAATAAAACCGGATCGTAATGCAGAACTGAAAAATGTCATGAAGCATCTGAGCAATCTGATTTGTCACATTATTGGATGATACATAATTTGCATACAATAGAAAGAAAAATCTGTATTCACGCTGTACAGACGTTGTACTGTGTATACATAGAAAATTGCAAATCGCTTTGCAAACTTGCTAATGTGAACAAAATGCACATTTTTTAAATGTTCTTTATTTTAGTTTTTGTCACATGATCTATTATATGTATTCACACAATTTCTTCCATTACATATGTTAAAACCCATTTTACAAAAAAACCTCTATCTGGTACAACACGCAAATCACGTCCTCCACGAGCCGTCCCATACAGCAGTCTGTTTAAGCAAAAACACTGCATGCAATGAATTATTGATCATTTACTCATGGGACACTTTTCTGTACTAAATAAATCAGTCAAAAAATTTAAAGAATGAAGCAACAGTGGCTGGTCAGTGTCACTTCACGCTCTGGATTTTCTCTCTCACACACTCACACACACACACACACACACACACACACACACACACACACACACACTAGATATGTACATCTTGCATTATGTCGTCTTAGTAAACAACAATTACCAACTGATTTAAACACACGCTTGTTTATGTGGACAAACTGTTTTTAATTTAAAATAGTAAGTTTACCTTTAAAGAGTGCAAAAAAAACAATTCCTTGTTCTGCTACATTGCTTTAACATTGTTCCTAAATATTGGTAATAGTTGCTAAATAATAAACACAGTAGCTGATATTGTTTATTATTTGATTCTGAATGTTAGACCCGGTTACATGTTACTAGCTAGGTAGCTATGTTTGCTAGCGACCGCTAAAACGTCTAGCTAGTAAGCTTTTTTGTATCCCTGTTTTAGTTGAAAACTTTGGGCAGAATATCAACATCATTTTACTACTTCATGTGAACTGCTATCCTCTTCTGCTAGGAATCTTTTCACATTAATCATACTGTAACTGTGCTTTACACACATTTGTAAAATGGAAGATCTGACAAGAGAGCGATAAAAACACGAGCAAACATTTTTACACTCTTGTGAGGCAGATATGATTTGTTCAGCTCTGTACAGCAGTATAAAAGAAAAAATAAAACAATTTCACGCCGAGTTCATTTATATATACGTGAGTGGTTGTATAAGTTACAGTGGCAAAATGCTTCAACACGATTGTTGATTAAATTTTTCAACTATTTCCACTTGTGAAATGTTATTGCATAATTTTCACAGTCCAGTCACAGCTGCCTGTTTAACTATGTGCCTTATATCAATTTGATCGCAATAAGTGTTCTCTGAAGAACTTTACTATTGCTCATTATAGCCAATAAACAGTGTCCAATCAAAGATCCCTGAATGACTCTAACTTATACTGACCAATTGGACATCTCTCACCAAATGTGTAATTTGCACTGACCAAAGTCCCTGAATAACTCCGAAACCTATATGAAACAATCTACCACCACACTAACTTACTCTATTGTTTATCTATGCACTGTCACCATGATCTAGTTTTGTTATCACTGATAGACAACTAAAATGGAATTATTTCTACATCTCTATTCATTTTCTGCAATCTATGAATATATACAATACACAATATGTATAGTTTGGAAATAAGCCTGTGCTATCAACAGGAGACTGAAGAGTCTTTACAATGGAAAAATCTCTTTTCCCAAGGACCATAATGCATCCTCTACCCATGAAAATCACATGAATTCGGATTATTTGTACAGCACGGGCAGTGCACATATTCCAATTATATGACATGTAGAAAAGTAATTCATGCCCTAAAACCTCCCTTTATGTCTCATGGGAAATGTGGAATTTTTTTCATTAAAGGGTGAAAGAGTGAGAAATGAAGAGTGTGAATATTTGTCACACTTGTTCATGTGATGGTGTATGTATTTCTTCAAGTCGTTCCCATTTTTCCAATGGCAGAAAAAGTTCCAGAATGTTGTTTTAGTGGTTTTGCAAACTTCTTACAATTCTTCAATTTATTTTTACATTTTACCTACTTTTCATAATGTTACCCATTAGTGATTAATCAATTTAACGAGGCTAAAAAAATAGATAACAAGAGAGATCATCTAATAAAGAAGCATACTCATCCAAACAACTCTTCTGTCAAGTCTCTTCGTTTTTCCTGAAGAGGAGATGAGTATGAAAGAAAACAAAAAGCTCAGGGAATAAAAAGCCCTGTTTCTTTTTTTTTTTTTTACTTTGAGAAATATTTTGAAATTAATAACTAATTTATTGAATCTGTTTGTAATTTGGTTTAATATAAAGAATCGAACCGAAAATAAACAAAAACACTTTAAATTACTTTCATTAAAAAAAAAAAGAAAATTACTTTAATAATATAAAAATGTCATTTTCTACGTTTATTTTTGTGTTTTTGATCAAATTCTGGAACTCAACTTACTGACTATTAGTTAGGAACATGATGATGTACTGTATGAACTTTTGTACCAAACATACTGTCTGCTGTGGTTCCCTGTTAAAATGTGGATATGTGGATGTGAATATGAGGACAAATGACACAAATGGTCCTCAGTTGAGAACATTTTTTAAGATAAGAATGCTGATGTGTGTATATTGAGTTTGAGATATTTGTAGGAAACTGGATTCAAAGTGCTATGTGTTGCACAAACATACTGCACGATCAACACCATTCTATAGTGAAACATGGTGGTGGCAGCATCTCTCTGTGTAGACGCTTCTTGTCAAAATTTAAATTGATACCTGCTTTAAAAAAACCTGAATCTTCGAAGATATTTGAGTAGGACAGGACAGTGATCCCAAACTCAAGGCCAAAGCAACACAAAACCAAAAATTTACGTTTTCTACAGTGATCAAGTCCAAGTCAAGAGCTGCATTTCATTGTGTCACGGTTTGTAAACTGCAGTTAACAAACATCCAACCAGCCTCAAGAACCTGGATCATACCTGCTGTGCAAAATGGATAAAAAACCCAACCAGTGTGCAAAAGAAACGTCCCTAATGGTTACATTTACAGGCTTATTGTAGATCCCTGAATGACTGTGTAATATGTATAGTTCACTCAGAGAATTCACTTACATGGTCAAGAGTTCCCTGATCGATCCACAAATTTAACGATCCAATAAGAATTCCCTGAATGGGAATCCGTACATTTAAATTGAGCAATCCGCTCAGAAACTCGACTTATTCCCTAAAATAAACAAATAGTCACAAAGTGCTGATCAATGGCCTTGTCAGGTTTTTTTCTTTTTTTGCAAGTTTGATATTTACACTATAAAACCTGAGCAAAATCCAATTATAGGTAAAAACACAAATACCCGTTACAGCATGAAGTAACTGTAGCCCTGTAATAATGGCTGACCACAGACACACTAAAGGTCAAAGGTCAGAGTACACTGTCTGGTTAACATTGTTTATAATAGGACACATGTAATGAGTGTTATCCCTTCAGAAAAAAGGGAATTTATAAATTAAAAATTCAGTAGAATAATGTAATATATTTCTAAAATTCACCCCACACACAATTTTTGCAACATAACATTAATTACTGTTATGAGGAAGCCAATTTTACACAGTGAATTGACTCCTGAAAACCCAGGAAAATATACTGCTTAGTCGACGTGTTCAATGTAAACGTTACCATAAGAAGCTCGTTGCATTTGCAGCTTGATATTAACGCCAGACATTTAGCTTGATATAATCCTTTGGATCTCTGGATCTCAGTGTGATTTGGTTCAGAGCAGAAAGTATCCAGTTAAAATATCCACCTGAAATAAAGAAATGTATAATATACATGTCCCATCTGAGTGGCTCTGGAGGTGCACTAATCCAGAGCGGTTATTTCAGGATGCGTTTTTGAAGCAGTGATAAAAACAGCATCAGAGACTGAGATCTAAAACAGCTCAGTGCTCGGCTTTGTTACACTGGACGATGCATCAGGAAGGTTTCTGAATTCAGAATTTCAGCAGTAGATCATCGAACTATTTACTACTGCTTTGCATGTGTAAAAAAAAAAACCCTAACCTTGAAATGTTCTTTATACACATGGTTTACGGCTGATTGTGTTTTCTCAAAGTAGCACAGGTTTATTATATAAAACATGAAATATAAAGAGCTCTGTCTTTTTTTCTTGCCTTTCAGTTTAACCAAGATCTGAACGGTAACTAGTGTACTGCTGATTGTAAAACCACTAACAAATAAAACTGTTAAAATGAAATGAAATTATAAATAAAACAATGTAAGAAAGTGGGTGGGGCTTATCTACATGCAAATGAGAAGCAATGTGATTTAATTTATGCAGACCTAATCAAAGACAGACTGAAGGAAAATACAAATTGTAATCTGTTAACCATGGCAACCAGCTCAAACGCAAGGCAGAAACGCCCCCTAGTGAGCGCCTTATGTGATGCAAGACAAAAATTGCTGCTAGCAAAAAAAACGTGCTAAAAACCAGACGTCATTTAACCTGAAAAAACAACTTTAGCTGAGCTATGATGCCACGATGCACACTTTTAGAAAGTATACCTTATTATTTCTGAGTCAGTCAAGCAGCTAAAAAGCTTTTGTTGTTTGTGCTTTGATTCACACAAACACACATACACACAAATTTCATCACAGCCATACAGCAATGAGACACATATGATGCTATAAATATGACATTACGATACACGATCACCCTTGTCAGTAATTTTCTTGGAAACATTTCACCATAGAAAGGTTCCCAATTATAAACAAATATGTCCAAGCATATCAGTTAGGATATGTATCTGAAATTTAGCAATGATGCTACAGTGCTAATGTAGCTAACAAGTAACCAGAGTCTCACCAATTTTTTTTTTTTAGCAACACCAGCGCAAATTTTTATAGCTTTAAATGACGTTTTATCATCACACTTGGCTGTCCAAAATAAAAAACTGCATCGCAGTCTGGTGTGGATATTTACACTTTTTTTATGCAAGACCAATTTTAGCTGCATTAACCTTGTAGAAAATTGTGTTAAAGTCTCGAATAAAACATTTTTATTTCGGGTTATTTTTAAACCTGGTCAGAAACCTGTGTCATCCTCCAGGCCTCGTGTAGAGAGAACGAGGTGCCGGCGTGGGCCTGTCAGGTGGGGTCCGGAAACTTCCATTCGGTCCAGACGGGGGTCGCTGGCGCTGCTTGGGGATTGTGGGTCAGCGCTAAAGTAGAGTGTGGAGCTGGACTCGGTGGGGCAGTAATCTGGCTCGGGACTGTCTCCGAACACAGATTTCCCCTCAGGAGAGCTGCGCTTCCACTCTGAGTCTACGCTGTCCATTTCCTCAACCAGGTTCACATCTGCCTCCTCTTCCTCCACGTCCTCTCTCGCCTCACTCACGCTCTCAAACTCGTCCTTGCAGTCGGACAGCGGTTCAAGAGTGTCATCTTCATCCTTGACATCCAACCCATCAACTCCTCCTCCGCCTCCTGCTTTCTCTTGGGAGTCGTCCTCCTGCTCTTCACTCACGATGGCCGTTGCTCCCCCGGCACCAAAGGCGCGTTCGATTTTGTTCGGGTCGCCGGTTTTCAGTGCCAGACGCACAAGGAGCCAGTGGTGGTGACGGCACTCTGTGCCTACTTTCGCCCCGCAGCTCCCTGGGTGTTCTAGCAGTGAAAAGGAGGGATGGGAGGAGGAGAGTGGAGGACGGAGAGAGGGAAGAGCAAGGCTCTTGTCAGACAGGGAGAAAGACGAGTCACCCTGATCAAGACACGCGCTGCCTGCCTGAGCTCCGTGATGCAGAGTGTGGGAGATCTCTGTAGACTTTGGGTGCAAGAAACGATAGTAAAGCAGCAGAAACATCAGACCTGAGAGAGGAAAACATGAGGAGAAAACCATTTTAGTCAATACTTTTTGCTACCCAAAGCTCTGAGTGTTCTCCAATAATGCAGATAAGGTATAAATACATGACAAGGGCTCTATTCCTCCATACACAATTTCTCCAGATCCTTGAAATTTTGTGGTCCACACTGGTGGACTGTCCGCTTCAGCTAGCAAGCACAGGTTCTACAGCACCTACAGCAGGTGAGGGACTAGGATGGCCATGGCTCTTATAATAACCTCCATTCCACTAGATCTTGGAGTGTAGGTGAGGTGAGGAGGCCTGGGGTGCAGTCAGTGTTCAAATACATCCTAAAAGCGTTCAATGGGGTTGAGGTCAGAGCTTTATAGCAGGAGAGCTTACACTCCTACACATGCAAAGCAAATCTTTATGAAGTTTGCTTTGTGCACAGGGGTATTGTCCTGCTGGAACAGGTTTGGATGCTGCTGCATCCAAAGACGTCATAAACAAATTGTGTGCCTTCAGCTTTGTGTTAACAGTTTGGGGAAGAACCACATACGGCTGGGAATGTCAGGTGTCCATAATCTTTTGTCCATATAGCGTTACCGTGGGATGAGGTACTTTTCCATATGGTTACCTCTCTGTCTGGCAAACACACCACTGGTGTTTACTGCCATAAAGCTCTATTTTGGCTTCATCTGACCATAGAACCGGATCTCATCTGAAGTTCCTGATAAACTGGAAATACTCGAGTTTGTTTTTCAGATAAAGAGACGTTTTTCTTAAAACCTTTCCGAACTTAAAAAGCTTTTGTTCACTCTACACAGTGACAAAACAGGAATACATTCTCTTCCAGGTTGATTAATAACAATTCCACGTAACAAGTTTCTGCTATTTTCCTATAGCCACTTCCCATTGTGTGAAAGCTAACAGTGTTCTGCCACACATCATGGCCATATTCAAGGGTACTGTATATCCCACTACCGGTATTGTGCCCATATGTCACCTCATATTTAAACACATTTGAAGCAGGCAGTCATGGCTGAACAGTTTCCTAATTCTAGTCATCTACTGTAGGTGCACTAAAAATGTCAAATATCAACAGAAATACACTTTATAAATACACATTTTACAAATATGAATGTATAGACTTATAGTTGAAGGCACTATATAACCTAACTAGCTAATTGTTTTAGCCGTTTGGTCTGCTAATGCAGCTACATTAAGGCAAACCTGCATCCTTACCAGCATGTTAACATTAACACAATCTCTTAGCCTCAAGTAGCTATCTTGTAAGCTAGTAATGCTAATTTTAAGATAGCTAACAATATTTTTTCATCTTTGTGGATTACATGTGGTTAAAATCGGCTAGCTAATGTTAACACATCCTCCCAACTAATGTAGCTTCCTTCTAAATCACTAAATGTGCACACACAAATATCACGTGTTGTATGTTTAAAAGTTATGGCACCCAAATCATCAATGGTACACATGCTGGCCAAGAGATATAGACAACCAATTAATGTAGTTAATAATGTGGGTGAACAGAAAGTAAACCAACTGGAAGGAAGAACACACTGTTTATTTACCCAATAGGAAACTACACAGGACAGCAATGGGGGCAGTCAAGCTTTCCCATGATGCATCAGTGAGGATATCAGAAGCCGCCAGGACTAGCGTGGCATTCTCCAACAGCATTACCTGTGACAACAAATGTAAAGATATAAACGTATAAAAGAAATGTATTATATATAAATGTGCAAAAGTAAATTTAAGCCATGGTTCCCCTGGGGTGATGATGTTAAGTTTGATTAAGTAAATTGTAAATTGTAATTGCTCATTTACTACTTACATTTTTATAAACCAGCATGTCAAATTATTTTTATCTAGCTAAATATGTTTTGTAACATTAGCTTGTTTAATTCGCCAGCTAGTTCCTTTTTTTTTTTTTTTTTTTTTTATCAGCTCATAAAATTGCCCAGCTAGTCATGTCAAATCAGTTATTAATTATTCGCTCTTAGCAGGATTTAATTCCAAAAGTTTAATTGAATATTAACTAAACAGCAAGCCAAATTATAGATTGGTCTGAATTAGCGAAACATTTTCTGTTTGCTCAGTGAACTACTGTGTATACAAACCAAAAAAAGTTGAGACACTACAAACTGTAAATAAAAAATGAATGCAAAAATTTACAAATTTCATAAACTTATATTTTATTCACAATAGAATATAAATAACATATCAAATGTTGAAAGTGAGACATTTTGAAATGTCATGCCAAATATTGGCTCATTTTGGATTTCATGAGAGCTACACATTCCAAAAACGTTGGGACTGGTAGCAGTAAGAGGCCATAAAATATAAAAGTAAATATAAGAAACAGCTGGAGGACCAATTTGCAACCTATTAGGTCAATTGGCAACATGATTGGGTGTAAAAAAGAGCCTCTCAGAGTGGCAGTGTCTCTCAGAAGTCAAGATGGGCAAAGGATCACCAATTCCCCCAATGCTGCAGCGAAAAATAGTGGAGCAATATCAGAAAGAAGTTTCTCAAAGAAAAATTGCAAAGAGTTTAAAGTTATCATCATCTACAGTGCATAATATCATCCAAAGATTCAGAGAATCTGGAACAATCTCTGTTCATTGCCCATGAATGTAACCTGGTATCATCATAACATCTCCCCACGCACTTGGTGTAGATTTAACTTCCTCTAGGTTTCTTAGAGCTTCCCATGCTGGGTTATAAATAGCCCAATGTCACACCTCTCATTATAATATTGGGCTTTGTAAGGGCCTGGATAAATACGCTCTGTAATTACATCCTACCCTCATTCCATGTAACAGTTACCGTGTAAAAGCAGGCCATGCGGTACCGAGAAGGGCCATCTTTTACATTCAGGAATAGGAAGACGTGAACGCCCCCCAGGATGAGGTTGAACCCACGCCAGGCCCACTGGCCCACGCAGATATCAGTCTGCTGAGAAACCAACCAGAATGCTGCAATCAGCCAATGGCAGCCTGCAAAAAGAGAAAGGATGAAATGAATCTTTGAATCTGAATGTTCAGAAGGTGTAAATTATCTTTAAAATGCTCAGTCTACTATGCTGTCGTTTTTAAAGTAGCAGCTGATACACAGGCACTGGCACTTTCACGCTCTACATAAATGGATTTATGAAGATATTGTGACGTTTTCTTAAATTTTATGAGTTGCTCAGTAGCTCCTGGTTCCACGTAAACTGACTGTATAAGACTGTAGAAAGGACATTACTCATAATCACACACTCCAATGCTCATACACTCCTGATATCACCCAAATGAGGATGGGTTCACCATTTGAGTCAGGTTCCTCTCAAGGTTTCTTCCTCATACCATCTGAGGGAGTTTTTCCTTCCACAGTTGCCCCAGGTTTGCTCATCAGGGATTAATGCAAATAATTCATTTATATAAAAATTTCTATCATTTTTACGTTCTGTAAAGCTGCTTTGAGACGATGTCCATTGTGAAAAGTGCTATAGAAATAAACTTGAAAACTGAACTGAAAAGATATTTATTAAAGATTTCTGAAGACTTCTGATGTAACTCTCTGACATTTTCAGGACAGAGGAGTTATGTGTGTGTATATGTAGGTGACACTCACCCACAACACCAATGATCCAGCACCCAAAAGAGCGGGCAAAAAGGGCAAGGCTGGCGAAACGAGCGCTCAGTAGCCCTGCCCTCCACAGCAGCTGGCACAGAAGGGCAGCGGGGGGCATGAGAAGGTGACCAGGCCGCGCCAGACAACACGCTCGACTGTACAATACCAACGCCCAGGATAGAGACAGCACACACATTCCACTACACAGTGCAACTGGCCAGAACACACACAATTAAACATATGTTAAACACAACACATTTACACATCCATTATGTTTCAGTCATGAATTATTATAACCTCTTTATTAACTTTCACTGGTCACATTGTTATATTAGCATATTAGCCTAATGCTCTGCTCTCCTAGTTCAGAAAATAAACATAATGTTATGTTAGCATGAAGCTAACGGTTCTGGTAAACCTCCACAAAGTTTGTTAATATGGGTATCTTACAATAGTGAGTACACCCCTCATATTTCAGCAACCATTTTAGTATCTTCTCAAGAAATGAAACTTGGATATATTTTGGAGTACCAGTGTGCAGTTTGTGTAGCAGTACAAATTTACTGTCCTCTAAAAGTAACTCAACATACAGGTGCTCAATAGGGTTCAGGTCTGGAGACATACTTGGCCACTCCATCACCTTCACCTTCACCTTTAGCTTCCTCAGCAAGACAGTTGTGATCTTGTTGGTGTGTTTGTGGTCATTATTATCTTAGAAAACTGCAGTTTCTGAAGGGAGGCATCAAGTTCTGCTTCAGAATGTCACAGTACATGATGAAATCTATGTTTCCCACAATGAAACTTCTCAGTACCAGCATCACTCATGCAGCCCCAGACCATGATGCTGCCACCACAATGCTTGACTATAGACAAGACACAATTTTCCTGGTTCTCCTCACCAGGGCGTCACCACACATGCTGGACACCATCTGATCCAAACAAGTTTATCATCATCTCATCAGACCACAGGACATTTCTTTCTTTCGGCTTCTACCATTAGGGGTCACCACAGTGGATCATCCGCATGTTTGATTTGGCACGTTTTTACGCTGGATGTCCTTCCTAACGCAACCCTCCCCATTTATCCGGGCTTGGGACCGGCACTGGCTTGTGCAACCCTAATGGCTGAGGTTGGTGATTCCAGTAATTCATGCTCTTGGACAGGTCGTTTCAGCAAACTGTTTGAAGTCTTTCTTGTAAACAGCTTCAGAAGAGGCTCCTGCAAACCAACTTGTTGCAGTGTGCGGTGTACGGTCTGAGCACTGATGAGTGGACCTTCAGCTTCTGTTACCTCTAAAGCAATGCTGCAGCACTCATGCGTCTGTTTTTTGATGCAGCTTCTGCACCTGAAGCACAGCATGAGGACTCGACTTATTTGATGGACCCTTGCAAAGGTCGTTCCGAGTGGAACCCATCTTGGAAAACCTCTGTATGACCTTGACCACTGTACTGTAACTCAGTTTCAGGTTGTTACTGATCTTCTTACAGCCTCTGCATCTTTGTGGAGAGCAACAATTCTGATACCCGAATCCTCAGAGTTCTTTGCCATGGGGTCCATGTTGAACATCCAGTGGTCAGTATGAGAGAATTGAACTCAAAACACCAAGTTTTAACTGCTCTAATACAAGATACACAAATGTGTATGGTCCTGTGAAGACAAAAAAATGTGCCTTTGCATAGTTACATGACATAGATGTGTTAACACTTACTCACTTTTGTTGCCAGTTATTTTGACAATAATGGCTGTATGTTGAGTTACTAAGACAGTAAATCTGTACTGCTACACAACCTGCATACTTTAAAATGTCCAAGTTTTATTTCTATAGAATCGTCTATTGAGAAGATACTAAAATGGTTGCTGAAGTGTGAGGGTGTACTTACTTTTGTAAGATACTGTATTGTATCTATGTGTACTGTATGTCAGTATTCAGTAGTTTTTTAAATCTATAAAAGGGACGTTTGACTGCTGGTGGTTCACCTTGTGTGGTGGAATAATTGGGCGGATTTATGTAAATGTTTTGTGTTCTTCATTAATCTTATTTTCTGTATTAAATATAAAGTTCATACACTCAACGCAACTTCAAACAAACAATTAGGTCATTAATGCAAGTGAATTAAAACAACATCCGTAACACAACTACACTTTTATTTAGTTATTTTTGCTATTTGATGTTATTGACTTAGAATTTTATATTTAAATAAATTTGTCATTTCTAAACTTGCAGTATTTCATTACCATTTATTGGGGTAATGGTGGAGAGAGGGGGCTTGAAAATCCACCTTTTCTAATGTGGGGAATGGCTGAAAAACTTTAAGAACTAGAATGTAAGAGGGTTTATATTCTGGGGATTACAGTAAACTCTGCACTGGAACAACAGACCGACCTGGTGATGTGAGGGTGAAGTCGGTCGCCGTGAGAACGTAGGTGTGTGTGAGCGCCTGAGGGAGAGTGAGGAGCAGAACATCAAGCAAACGCAACGCTGCCACATCCACCTGCTGCATCACCTGCTGAGACTGAGACTGACCACTCCATACACACACACTGCAGTCCCACAACCTGAACACACACACAAATACACACAACCACACACATCGACATTATTATACATATATATACACACACACACACACACACACACACACCAACATTATACATACACACACACACACACACTCACACACACCAACATTATACACACACACACACACACACACACACACACACACACACACACACACACACACACACACACACACACACACCAACATTATACACACACACACCAACATTACACATACACCAACATTATACACACACACACACACACACACACACTAACATTATACACACACACACACTAACATTACACACATACACACCAACATTATACACACACACACACACCAACATTATACACATACACACACACCAACATTACACATACACCAACATTATACACACACCAACATTATACACACACACACACACACACCAATATTAATATAAACACACACAAACACACTCCAACATCACTATACATGCACACACACGCACCAACTTTATCACACATACATATCCTGCACACAAACAAGCATTATTCTAAGCTAAGAAATATGTTGTCTATATCCGATGCAGAGAAGCTCGTCCATGCGTTCATGACCTCCAGAATAGACTACTGTAATGCGTTACTAGGTGGATGTCCTGCTTCATTAATAAACAAGCTTCAGTTAGTCCAGAATGCAGCAGCCAGAGTTCTTACAAGGTCAAAAAAATATGATCACATAACCCCGATCTTATCGTCCCTGCATTGGCTTCCTGTTAAGTTTCGAATAGACTACAAACTATTACTTCTCACTTATAAAGCACTAAATGGTTTGGCTCTCATGTATCTATCCAGTCTTTTAACACGCTACAATCCACGCCCCTGAGATCTCAAAACTCTGGGCTTCTAGTAGTTCCTAGAATAGCAAAGTCCACTAAAGGTGGTAGAGCATTTTCACATTTAGCTCCTAAACTCTGGAATAGTCTTCCTGACGGTGTTCGGGGCTCAGACACACTCACCCAATTTAAGTGTAGATTAAAACGTATCTTTTAGCAAAGCCTACACATAACACACATCACATCATAACCTTGTGCTCCAGAACATCTGATCACATGCACATTATCAACTTGTGCTGTTAATATCATGAACAGCAGCTACGCTAATTCCTCTCCACTGCTTCTCTTTCTCTCCCCATCCCGAGACACCCTGAGGTTTGGCCAGCTCAGTCACCTCCCACCTCGTGATGATTACGGACCTTTGAAGAAGTAGATGCCGAACTCACAAACATCCCGAACCATCTAGAGGCGTACCAGTGCCATTTGGATCCCGCTACATGTGTGGAGTTTTGACATTGGACCTCCTGGAGTGTTTAAAGGCTCTGGCATGGAGAAGCTGATGCTGGATCTGTGGTGATCACAAATGCTGAGCTCATAAAACTCGGAGCTACTAACCATATAGACTGTTTAAGACTGCAGAAAGAACATTACTTATAATCTTATACTCCAGTAATCATGTTAGTTCTCACTCTCCAGTGTTCTGTATTGTTGAAAGATTTATGATCAAACTCTTGATGTCACCCAGATGAGGATGGGTTCCCCTTTTGAGTCTGGTTCCTCTCAAGGTTTCTTCCTCATAACATCTAAGGGAGTTTTTCCTTGCCACAGTCGCCACGGCTTGCTCATCAGGGACAAATTCACACCATTCACCATCACTGTTGATTTGTGTAAAGCTGCTTTGAGACAATGTCTGTTGTGAAAAGCGCTATACAAATAAACTTGACTTGACTTGACTTGATTATTGTTCACATGTTGCAGTCCCATAACATGCGCACACACACACAGACACACACACAGACACACACACATATAAACTCCAACATTACACACACACTGCAGTAGCACATCATTATTACAGAGATACACACAAACCAGTAATTACATGCACTCATTAATTATTACACACCAGTATACATTACTACACACACACTGTATTACACACAATCACACATTGATCCCGCAGACCTCCCCAACTACATAAATTATTACAGAGACACACACACACACACACACACACACACACACACACACACACACATATAAACACTCCAACATTATACACACAAACACACACATTACATACCTTTTGAAGATGCCCAGGTGGAGTGTGTGTATGATGAGTAGGTGACATGTTCGCTGTTCTCCATCCGCCCGGTACCACATGAAGCTCAGCACCTGCACAATCGCCCCCGGCAACAACAGGGCAAAGGTCAGGCCTGCCCACATTAACTGCTCATTCCAGAGGTAGAAGGCAAAGCAGCAGATCACTGATGGGAAAGAACACACACACAAACACACATCAACCTGACACTCTTTGGTCCAATGCCCAGTATGTAGCTGATATACCTGTACAGGTGATCTGGATCAGTTACACATTCTTTACATTTACACTTATGAATATTGTAACATTTTACGAAGTTGTTTAACAAACACATTGAGGTTATTTTTAACCTGACCATGTGATACCATCCTGATCTTCTCACATGCTTAAACACAATTTAAACCAATACCATGAAGTTACAGTGCTGGATTCAGGATTCTGATTGGTCAGAAGGTGCTGCTTTGTAAATGGTCATTTCTGTAACAAGGGCTTATTCACGAAACGTGTCATCGCTGATATGAAGTTTTATTGACTTTGAGAGTTTTTTGTAGAGAAAGAGTTTGAAATTTGTGCTGAAGCTGCTGGGAACAGGAACTAACTTGTTCCAAGGACATTACACAACTTTTTAAATAATTATAAATGGATGTGTGAACTGAAAAAAACGTGGAAAGGGTCAAAAACACTCCATCACATCACTGGCACCCAAAACTGAGCACCTTCACCATTGAGTACTGACAAGCGAACCTTCTGCTTCTGCAACCTCTAAACCAGTGCTGCTGCACTCATGCGTCATTTTTCTTTAGGACAGATTCTGCACCTGACGCACAGCACGAGGACTCAAATTCTTTGATGGACCCTTGTGACATCTGTTCCGAGTGGAACCCGTCTTGGAAAACCTCTGTCTGACCCTGACCACTGTACTGTAACTCAGTTTCAGGGTGATACTGATCTTACAGCCTCGCAGAAACAAATCTAATTCTCAAAACAGCTGTTATCACTGAGGGTGTACTCACTTTTGTTGCCAGTTATTTAGACAATAATGTCTGTATGTTGAGTTTTTTTGTAGAGGACAGTAAATCTGTACTGATATACAAGCTGCACACTGATACTCCAAATATATCAAAGTTTCATTTTTTTTTAGTTTTGTCCCTTTAGAAGATATAATACAATGGTTGCTGGAATGTGAGGGGTGCACTTACTTTTGTGACATACTGTACATATTTATATATCAGGGCTGCCAATCGATTCAAATATTTAATCGCGATTAATCGCATGATTGTCGAGTTAACTAGTGATTAATCTGAGCTTATTCACACTTTTTTAAATTTACCTTTAATTAATACTTTTCAATTGTTTAATGCATCATATCTACAGGGATTCTAAAACATCTATGTGTGTGTGTGTGTGTGTGTGTGTGTGTGTGTGTGTGTGTGTGTGTGTGTGTGGATAATGTTTTTTTTTCTGTAAATTTTATCCAGATATTTCAAATTCTGGCATCATATAAACCCATCATTTAACTAAGCATTAAATTATAACATTTTATATCATTATAATAATTCAGTCACGTCTTATAACGTCACTACTCCGTATATGGTACCGATTTCCGCTATTATTGCGTCATATTTAAATACAAGTTACCTGCGTCACACCTGGACCCTTTATATATATTTATATATATGTGCGCACAGAAAAGCACGTGACGTCTCGCGCACAGGTGATGCGCACACACTGTAACGACTGTACCACTCGCGCGCATGCAGGTACAGTGAGTGTGTATGTGGTGTGAACGTGTTTCGGGGTCACTCACGCGCGGCTCTCTCTGCCAGGATCACGAGCGCGGTCGAGCCGAACAGGAGCACCTGCCAGCACGCGCTCCCGCATCCTCCTCCTCCTCCTCCTCCTCCGCCGCAGCACACCATCACCGCGGCCATGTTCACACCACTCACGCGCTGTCTAACCCCGGATTCACGCGTCAGCGCGAGAGCAGCGGATCCTGCACCACGCCGCCGTCATCCTCCGCACAGCCTCCATCACAGACACACCGGGGGCAGTTTACCGTTACGGTCCCACTCCCTCCCTCCTGCCCCAAAACAAGTGTGACGTCATGCAGTTAGAATTTAAAGAGACAGCAAAGAGAGCGAGAGAGAGAGAGAGAGAGAGAGAGAGTGTGTGTGTGTGTGTGTGTGTGTGTGTGTGTGTGTGTGTGTGTGTGTGGTTTTCCAACATTCTTGTGGAGTTCCCAGTGGTGTTGAGTGCTTGTTGGCTGCTTTTCCTTCACTCTTCAGTCCAATTCATTTAAAACTGGATTTAGATCCGGTAACTGTGGAGACCAGATCATCTGATGCAGCACTTCATTACTCTCCTTTTTGGACATATCGCTTATACTTAACTTAGAGACGTGCCTGGGGGTCATTGTCCTGTTAAAAAACAAATGATAGTGCAAACCAGAAGGCATGACATGCTGCTGCTAAATGCTGTGGTAATCACACAAGTTTTTAAAGAAATCACAAAAAAATGTCACCAGAGAAGCACCTCCACACCATCACACCTCCTCCTCCATGCTTCAGAGTGGGAACCAAACACTCAGGAACCCTCTGTACATCTAACAAAGACACAGCAGTGAAACATTTCTCATTTGGACTCATCACACCAAAGGACAGTTTTCCACTGATCTAATGTCTATTGCATGTGTTTCTTGGCCCAGGCTTGTTGTTATAGTTACTGTACTTCAATTCGACCTTGATGGCCTGGGGGTGCTTTTCTGGTGACATTGTTGGTGATTTAGTGGATGCCAAAATATATATCTGCTACTTGAACTTCGAGAAGCATTTACATGAGCTGTTATTGGAGGTGCTGTAAATCTGCGGTTTCTGAGGTTGGTAATTCTAATAAACGTATCCTGCAGCAGAGGTAGCTTTTGGTTTTTCTTTTCTGGGACGATCCTAACGAGAGCCTGTTTCATCATAGCGTTTGATGGTTTTGGCAACTGCTTAAATTCTTGCCGAAACATGGATTACAAGGACATAAGGACATATATGAACATTTGCACCAGAACCAATGGGATCAGGACCAGTTTTACACCGATGGCTCACTGATGCATTACAATCAGAATCATAACAAAAACAGGGAGCATCTTTTTTATTGTGTGGAAAACCTGCCTGGTTAACTTCCCCTTCTTTCTCTTTTTATAGTTTTTCTTTTCTTGACATCTTAATTTTCTCTGCACCATTCTTGTGTTCTTCATCTACAGTATCTACAGACAGATAGATAGATAGATAGATAGATAGATAGATAGATAGATAGATAGATAGATAGATAGATAGATAGATAGATAGATAGATAGATAGATATCCAGCAGGTGGCGCCATTACAATCTGTGCGGCTCCGTTAAACGTTGTCTGTCACGTCACGTTTTTTTGTTGAGTCCTCCAATCAGAAGCAGGTACTGGGCGGTGCTTCAAATTGCTCTATGCGTCCTGTACACGTGCACTTACAGTGTGTAGGGATGAAGGTCTTTCTGTGTCCTATCTAGTGCACTTTGTGTTTAACAGCAGTCTATTTAGGACCGAGTCCTCCTCCCTGAGACTGCGTTCAGAGTGTTGAGGCGCTTCTCCGGATAATTCAGTGTAAATCACGTGTGTGTTTCTGTGCAGTGGTGAATTTTTTAAATAAATTCGTAATAATTACAAAAATGCCATTTCAATACCCAAACGTGTATCGAGATGAAGCCGTGGTAAGTCCTGTTTTTGGTCGCTAATCGCTAGCTAGCTTAGCCACATGCTAACATAATGAATGGGTTTATTAGCTAGAGAGAGAAGGAGAGAGAGAAAGAGAGAGAGAGAGAAAGAGAGAGAGAGAGAGAGAGAGAGAGAGAGAGAGAGAGAGATTGTATACAGACTTATCTTCATTATTAAACTTTTCTCGGCAAAAAAACTAATGTTTATTTGGTATAATAGCGACAGGTGCTAGCTGAGGAAAAAAAATGCAATGCTAACTGCTAACCGCTAGCATGTTTATTGTGTTTGTATTCTGACAATAAATAAATGATTTATATATAATGTATATAATACAATTACAAACAAATAAATAATTGTAGGTGTGCAGAAAAAGCAGCTGATGAAACTAAATGACTTCCTTAAAAAATATAAATAATTTTGAAAATAATAATAAATCTGAAATGTTTTCAGTGAGTAGAAACACAATGTTTAATAATTCATAAGAATGACTTGAGGTTCAGTTTGATTTGTGTAGTGTTTGTAACTCGAATGAGAGTCTGGTGAGGGAAAAACCCTGATCTGGCATGAGGGAGAACCCAGAGAGCCTCCAGTCCCTCAGTGGCTTCATTGTGTTCAGTGATGGACATTAAATAGTGAACTGTTCATGCAGCTGCTCCTGAACCCCTGCAGCAGTCTGCTGATTTTACACTCCGTCTCAGACGTTTAGGAGCTTTTTCTCGAATCATCCTGAATGTTTACAAACCAGTAAATGTGTTTTTCACCAGTTCAGATCGCACGAGACCTTCACTGTACTGTACTAGTGTCCGTCTGCTTCTTGGTTGTTTCTGGATTTGCAGAAACCCTGTGTCAGAACTATTGTTTGATCCGATGCCGTTCACTCGCCTTCATTAGTGACGTGCACGATTCTTCTGCACGATTCATCAATTCACGAGACGTTTACAAAAATCAAGTTAAACAGAAATTTAAGCTTCACAGATGATCACTGGTTTAACCATTTTGCATTCCGCGACTTTTGCGCTGAACTGATGTGGGAGATGTTTTGGAGGTGAACAGCAGACACTTGTACACAATCAGATAAATGAAGGTACCGAAGCATTCGCAATTTGATCAAAGCAACGAGAGAATGCTTTGATGTGCACAAGTGACTTGTTGAACAAGTCGTTTTAAACATTTTGTTTCTGATCTGAGAAAAACTCATTACAGTCCAAATCCATCCTCAAACTTCTTCAGTTGCTCAGTAACTTCATGGATCTTCAACACCGTTGGTGGTTCCATGAAATTACGGAGTGAGAGCTTTGAGGATTTGGACTGTAGTCAATGTCAACAGTCTCCTACATTGACTCAGGACTACAGTTTGCTTCTGATCATCATCACTGCACCCCGCAACATGGTTTATCTGTAATAAATGGACATTCGGTGTAACCCAGATGAGGATGGGTTCCCTATTGAGTCTGGTTCCTCTCAAGGTTTCTTCATTATGCCGTCTCGGGGAGTTTTTCCTTCACCACAGTCGCCATCGACTTGTTCATCAGGGACAAACTTACACTTATAAAGAACATCTTCACTTTTATCACCACATTATCTGTGTAAAGCTGCTCTGAGACAATGTTCATTGTTAAAAGCGCAATACAAATAAATAGGAATTAAATCTTTAGTCTGTTCATCAGAATCAGAATAATGAATTGATCCTATAGGGGAATTGTTTGGTTGTAGTTGTTCACAGTAAAATTAATAAAAAATGAGAAAGACTACAAGTTACTGCACGTGTAATTATTATTGCCCAAGACATTAACATTATATAAGTGTGGCATGAGGATCTGGAGCTATTTCCCTCAGATGGAGGCGTTACAGTTTGATGGCTGCAGGCTGAAATGATCTCCTGTGGTGCTCAGTGGTACGAGTCTGTAACTGAATGCACTCCTCAGAATGACCAGTGTTTTATGTAGAAGGTGGAAGGAGTTCTCCAAGATGAAATGTACTTTGGACTATCTTGAGTCCGGCTCCTGAATGGAGTTTAAAACGTTGTTTGAATGTGTCTTCTCAGGTGGACGATTACCACGGATACAAGGTTCCTGACCCCTACAGCTGGCTGGAGGATCCGGACAGCGAGAAAACACAGGTACAACATGAGAGAGAGAGAGAGAGAGAGAGAGAGAGAGAGAGAGAGAAATACAAAGGGAGACTAACAGAGAAAGAGGGTGTCAGAGACAGACAGAGAGAGACGGAGAGAGAAAGCTGGATCGCAAGAGAGAGACATGGGGGAACAGAATGAGAGGGAGAGAAAGAGAGAGAGAGAAACATTGGGGGTAGAGAAACATTGGGGGTGGGCACAGAATGACAGCGAGAGAGAGATGCAGAATGAGAGAGAGAGAGAGAGAGAGAGAGAGAGAGAGAGAGAGAGAGAGAGAGAGAGAGAGAGAATGAGAGAGAGAGAGATGCAGAATGAGAGAGAGATGCAGAATGAGAGAGAGAAAGCATGAGAATGAGAGAGAGAGAGAGAGAGAGAGAGAAACGCAGAGAGAGAGAGAGAGAGATGCAGAATGAGAGAGAGAGAAACGAGAATGAGAGAGAGAGATGCAGAAAGAGAGAGAGAAACGCAGAGAGAGAGAGAGAAACGCAGAATGAGAGAGAGAGAGAGATGCAGAATGAGAGAGAGAGAGAGGTGCAGAATGAGAGACGAGAGATAGATGCAGAATGAGAGCGAGTGAGACATGGAGAGACGAGAGAGAGATGCAGAATAAGAGCGAGAGAGAGAGAGAGAGAGAGAGAGAGAGATGCAGAATGAGAGCGAGAGAGAAATGGAGAGACGAGAGAGAGAATGAATGTGTTTAAACATGATTATATCAGTGTGGCTGGTTTATTTAATTCTCTCCTCGACTCAGGCGTTTGTGAACGAGCAGAACCAGCTGACTCTGCCCTTCCTGGAGGAGTGTCCAATCAGAGAGGTTTTTAAAGAGCGCATGACCGAGCTCTATGATTACCCGAAATACAGCTGCCCCTTTAAGCGGGGTAACAGGTGAGAGTGGAGAAGCTGCTCTGCATAAACAATCTGTTTATAAAGAAACATTTTACCAACAATTTTTACTTCCTTTACTTTCATTACTATAAACAGTTTATCATTCTGTAAGGTTCTGTTATCACATGTGGAGGTATGAGGAAACTCCTCTCTCACTGAAACTCTTTTCTTCTGCAGATATTTTCACTTCTACAATACGGGTTTGCAGAACCAAAGCGTTCTCTACGTACAGGAGAACCTGGAGGCAGAACCCAGGGTGTTCCTCGATCCCAATACATTCTCCGATGATGGGACCGTAGCGCTACAAGGTGTGTGTGTGTGTGTGTGTGTGTGTGTGTGTGTGTGTGTGTGTGTGTGTGTGTGTGTGTGTGTGTGTGTGTGTGTGTGTGTACACATGCACCCTGATATCGTCAATAACTTATTTGTTTTTTTTTGTTTTTTTGCAACTTTATTTATATATTATAAATGATTATTTGTATATCATTTTTAAATAAAGTTTTGTTAAAGCTGCAGTGTGTAGGCAATTTTGACTTGATCTGGAAAATATCCAAACCTGGTACCTTACGTGCCCTTTTTTATATTTAATTGTTTATTATTTTTATTTCATTTATACAATAATGAATCTGAAGCATGTTTTGGAGCATTGAGGTGATTGTAGCTAAAATGTAACCGATTCAAACCTCAAGCTTTTTTTTCTTCTCAGGTTACGCATTTTCGGAGGATGGCGAGCACCTGGCGTACGGTGTGAGCGCGAGTGGCTCCGATTGGGTGGAGCTCCGGTTCCTGCGTGTCGAAGGAGCTGTGGTTCTGGAGGATCGCTTGGAGAGGGTGAAGTTCAGCTGCATGGCCTGGACTCATGACGGAAAAGGACTCTTTTACAACTCTTATCCCGAGCAGGAAGGAAAGAGTGATGGTACACACACACACACACACACACACACAAAACTTAAACATTATTTGCTTTACTGTGTTTAAAAATGTTGTATATATTCCTGTCTCAGGTACGGAGACGTCCACTAACCTGAATCAGAAGCTGTACTATCACGTGTTGGGGACTCCACAGTCCCAGGATATTTTATGTGCTGAATTCCCCAAACAGCCCAAGTGGATGAGTGGAGCTGAGGTAACACACACACACACACACACACACACACACACACACACCATGTACTTATAGAGATTATTACAACCCCAATTCCAAAGGAGTTACAGGGACACTGTAAACACGTCCCAAAAAAATTGGATTGGGAAAATGTAATTAAATAAAGACGTTTGGAGAAACATTTTGCAGCTAATGAGGTTAATTGACAACAGGTCCGTGAAATGATTGTGTATGAACAGTGTATCTTATAGAGGCAGAGTCTCTCAGAAGTAAAGATGGGCGGAGCTTCACCAATCTGTGAAAGACCGTGTCTATGAATTGTGGAACAATTTCAGAATAATGTTCCTCAACATCAAATTGCAAAACACTTGAAAATCTCATAATTCATAAATTTGGAAAAATCTCTGTGCAAGGGACGAGGATGAAAATAAATATTGCATGGCCGTGATCTTGGGGCCCTCAGGTGGCACTGCATTCAAAACAGTCATGATTCTGTAATGGAAATCACTACATGGGTTCATTAACATCTCCAAAAATCATTGTCTGGGAACACAGATTCCTGTGTGATCCACTAATGCATCTTAAATCTCTATCATGCAAAGAAGAAGGCATGCGTGAAACATAGACCCATAAACCATCCACACTGGGCCAAAGATCATTTAAAATTTACTGAGGAAATTAAAAAAAACTGTTCTGTTGTCCATGGACACCATGGACACCACATCCTCTGGACTAAAGAGGAGCGGGACCATCTGACTTGTCAGCGCTCAGTTGAAAAAGCTGCATCTCTGACGGTATGGTGGTGCGTTAGTGCCTGTGGAATGGGCAGCTTGCACTTTTGGAAAGACTCCAGCGATGCTGAATGGTGTATACAGGTTTTAGAGCAACAAATGATTCCAAAGATGCTACTGCATCTATTACAATAGCATGACTTTGTAGAAGAGTCCGGGTGCTGAACTGACCTGCCTGCAGTCCAGACCTTTCACTATCTAAAAACTTGATATTCTCAGGGGGGGTTTTTTTGTTTGTTTTATTGTAAATAGGATTTATGAGATTTCCAAATCATTGCACTCTGTTTTTATTTACATTTTGCGAAGTGGCTCATCTTTTTGTGTGTGTTGCTGTTTATGTTGTAGGTTTCCGATGATGGGCAGTACGTGTTGTTGTCTATCAGAGAAGGGTGTGACCCAGTGAACAGGCTGTGGTACTGTGATCTCAACACCATCTCAGGCAGCATCACAGGTGATTCTCTCAGCAGCCTCATCCCTAATCAAACACCATCACGCCTACATTATTTACTTCCTACATCCTTCTCCAAAGCAATGCCCTGAAGCCTGGGTGATGTCTCACTAAACTGAACATATCTCAGGAACCTTTGAGGTGTTTTTTTTTTTTTACTTTCTATATGATGAGGTGTGTGTCCTTTTGAACATTTTGAAGATTTGAGGAAAAGAAATGAATCTAGTTTTATATTTGAGGTTTTTAACACCTCAGGACTCTCGGGTGTGTTTATATTTGAGGAAGCTGTTGAGACTCTTAAGAGATAAAAAATGATGCTTAATCATTTCAGATATAATAGTTTATAAGTGAACACATTTCAGGAAATCGTGGTCTCATAGATGTGTTTTTGAAACACTGAAGTTACTCAAGACACCTTTTCAGGAGCTCAGGAACTCTAGCTGTGTGTTTCTAAGGCAAGTTTTGATTCAAGAAACCTTTCTGTAGTGTGTACCCCTAAGTTTGGGGACCTTTTTAGGATCTTTTTTTAGGCACCTCAATGTGCTTAGGATGTTTTAGGATCTGAGGAGTCTCCAGTGAAGACTTTTTAGAGACACAGGAACTTATGTTTATATTTTAGGAACTATCATCTTTAGGTTTTGGGCATCTAACCTTTTTTTTTGAAGTTCCTGCTCTGGTGTGGTTATAAATTTCAGTTTTGTTTGAAATGTCAGTGATCAGTCCTGTGGTCCGGTTTTGCAGGATAACGGCGTGTGTAAGCTTCTGATTTTGTGGCGTGACTCGTCGTTGTGTTACACAGGGATGTTGCCGTGGGTGAAGCTAATTGACAACTTTGATGCCGAGTACGAATATGTGACGAACGAGGGAACTGTGTTTACCTTCAAAACAAACCTGGATGCTCCGCGGTACCGTCTCATCAACGTGGATTTCACTCAGCCAGCACCCAGTCAGTGGAAGGAGCTCATTCCACAGCATGACAAAGATGTCCTCGGTGAGAGGAAAAAAAAGACGCTATTGATAAATCTAAAGTTTTAGTTTTAATGTTTAAGCAATTTTCATTTCTTCACCCCTCAGTGTTTGCTACATGCACATACTCCAGCTTCTTGTGTGTGTGCTACCTCCACGATGTGAAGAGTGTGCTGAAGATGTATCATCTGGAGTCAGGAGAAGAGCTGAAGACCTTCCCGCTGGAGGTGGGCTCCATCATGGGCTTCACTGGCCGAAAGAAGGACTCTGAGATCTTCTACTACTTCACTTCTTTTCTCTCTCCAGGTGCAGACGTGTTTTCCGTCTATTTACTCACTGTCTGTTTTAAATAAATAATAAAAACAAACAAATGTTCCCTTTTTCTCACAGCCATCATCTACCACTGTGACCTCACCAAAACTCCTCTACAGCCACACGTCTTCAGGGAGGTGAAAGTGAAAGGCTTTGACCCGACAGAGTACCAGACTACACAGGTACCCCTACACACACACACACTCACACACACACGCGTTTACAAGCACAATGCCTGGTTATGAAATGTTCCTGTGCAGGTGTTCTACCCCAGTACAGATGGAACACAGATCCCCATGTTCATTGTGCACAAGAAGGACCTCCAGCTGGACGGGTCACACCCGACCTTCCTCTATGGCTACGGAGGTTTCAACATCTCAATCACACCCAGCTACAGGTAACTGTGCTCACTCGCTCTCACACACACACACACACACACACACACACACACACACACACACACATATACAGGGACATTATCACTGTTCATTCATCATGGTGTGTCTTTTTGATTGCAGTGTTTCCAGACTCATTTTTGTAAGGCATCTGGGAGGAGTTTTAGTCGTGGCCAACATCAGAGGAGGAGGGGAGTACGGGGAAACGTGGCACAAAGGTAACTAACACACACACACACACACACACACACACACACACACAGAGAATATTTTTATTTATTAATTTTTTTTTAATACATAAAATATTTTCTACCTTTCTGCCTCACTTTAATTCTTCACTTCTGTAAAGCTGCTTTAAGACATTGTCCATTGTGAAAAGCTCTTTAGAAATTCTCTCTCTCTCTCTCTCTCTCTCTCTCTCTCTCTCTCTAGCGGGGATGTTGGAGAACAAGCAGAACTGTTTCACTGACTTTCAGTGTGCAGCAGAGTATCTAATAAAGGAGGGCTACACCTCCTCAAACAAACTCACCATCAATGGAGGCTCCAACGGAGGCCTGTTAGTGGGTACGAAACACACACACACACACACACACACACACACACACACACACACACACACACACAGTGTTATCTGAATTGAATCATAATGTAATAACTATTATTACTATTTTAACAAAGGTGTGTGTGTGTGTAGGCATGTGTGAATCAGAGGCCAGACCTATTCGGCTGTGCAGTAGCTCAGGTTGGTGTGATGGACATGCTCAAGTTCCACAAGTTTACCATTGGCCACGCCTGGACCACCGACTTCGGCTGTTCTGAGATTAAAGAGCAGTTTAACTGGCTCATCAAGTGAGGAGACACACACACACACACACACACACACACACACACACACACACACACTGCTAGCTATGAAATTTGTCAACTAGGATTTTACAAATGTAATATAAATTCATGGTGTGTTTGCACCCAGACCAGTGTAGTGATCTACTGATCAGTCAGTGGTGAACAGTTATGAAGTGAATGTAATTTATTACTGGACAGAAGTTGCTTTTTCTCGACTGAAGTGTTTACGTTTGGGGAGACTTTTACTTTCTACTCAACAACATTTAGCAAAATCAGTTCCTTTTTATTTATGAGGATAAAAACGTATCTGGTGAAACACGCAGCGAGTCACCAATCAGGGTCGAGCTCACGCTCTGTTTTACACGTGTTCTGATCTACTGATCACCAACATACAGTTCAACATCAAGCAGAACATTTAGAAGAATAAATGATGAAGAAACTCGAACTCACCAGGAAAATAAAATTTGTACTTTTACTGGAGTCACATTTTATCTACTGAATCTTTTATTTTAACTCAAATACATGATTTGTGTACTTCATCCACTACTGTGAGCACTCTCTCTCTCACTCTCTCACTCTCTCTCTCTCTCTCACTCTCTCTCACTCCTCTCTCTCTCACTCTCTCTCACTCACTCACTCACTCCTCACTCTCTCACTCACTCTCTTCCTCTCTCTCTCTTCCTCACTCACTCACTCCTCACTCACTCTCTCATTCTCTCTCTCTCTCTCTCTCTCTCTCTCTCTCTCTCTCTCTCTCTCTCTCTCAGGTACTCCCTCTGCACAACATCCGGATCCCTGAGGGAGACAGTGTGCAGTATCCAGCCATGCTGTTGTTGACTGGTGACCATGACGACCGTGTGGTGCCTCTGCACTCTCTGAAGTACATTGCCACTCTGCAGCATGTGATTGGACGCTGGCCCAGCCAATCAAACCCTCTCTTTATCTATGTAGACACAAAGTCGGGCCACGGGGCAGGAAAACCCACCAGCAAGGTGATTCAGGAAGTGGCAGATACCTACGCCTTCATCGCCCGCTGCCTGGACCTTCACTGGATCAATTAACAGCTTTCTCTATCCCTTCATTCCTTACATTCTCCCTTTCTCTTCTCCATCTGCTGCCCTCCATTTTCTTGCTCCCACATCACTTCTTTCTCTATTTGTATTCAAATACACATTTATCTCACCCTTCTTTCTCTCCTCTCCTGCTTTTAAATCTGCCAGTGTAATTAGTACACGCTCTCATTCTCTTTCATTCTTCCTTCATCCCGCTTTGTTTCAATCTCTCTATCATTTTACTGTTTTGCCTCGTTCCACACTTCTTTTAATCATGTACAGTAACTCCTCAGTAAGCAGTAATGGTTCCCTCTCTCTCACTGACGTTTCTCTCGACTCTCAAGACCCCTCGAACACTGTACAGACTCTTTATTTATTACCACATTCAATACAAGAACATTTTTAATAATAATTAACCGCTCAGTATACACCCCCGTGTGAGAGTGTGAGAGTGTGAGAGTGTGAGAGTGTGAGAGTGTGAGAGTGTGAGAGTGTGAGAGTGTGAGAGTGTGAGAGTGTGAGAGTGTGAGAGTGTGAGAGTGTGGGAGAGTATTAAGGTGTCATACATTCATATATATGAATATTTCACTGGCTGCTTCTACCTCCAGACTTATGCAGATTGATTGTTTTTAACCTTTTAAAGGGGAAATGTCAGCATTACATTAAATAAAGGACTGGTTTAATAAACACGATAATATTTGGAATGACTGCAGTTTTTTCAAAGAAATATCAGAAGTTTTTTTACTGCTTAACAATCTTTTCTTTTTTTTTACCATGTTTGTCTACTGGTTTATATTCGAAAACACATGTTGAAAAAAAGCAGTGTGTAATACGTGTACGTGTTACTTTGTGTTGATTAATGACTGAGAAACACTGCCTGGATGTTTCCACTTAGGAACCATGATGATGGATTTGCAGTGGCTCAATTAGAAAGTGTTTAGTTGATCATCTTTATCTAACAAATTGTGGAAGCATGAAGTTTAATAAAAACTAAATAAATATTGCGTCGATAAATCTAGTAAAAGACTGGAAACGATGCACTTTGATTTGTTTTAATAAATACATTTAACTTAACTAAAAGCTCAAGTTCGATTTTATGTAATTTCCATTTCCGACCACACGGTGGCAGCACCTCATCACTGAATTGAAATGAGCAAAACATCCAATCACTCTATTGTTTAATATTATAAACATTACTGAAATAAAATGACAAAATTTGCCATACAAATTAGTGGCTTTCGTCTGCTCCCATTAGGGGTCGCCACAGCGGATCATCCCCCTGTCCTCTACATCTGCCCTTTTTCACCCAACTACCTGCAGGTCTTCCCTCACCACATCCATAAACCTCCTCCTTGGTCTTCATCTTTTCCTCCTTCCTGGTGGCTCCATCCTCAGCATTCTCCTTACCTTTACAAGTAAATAACATTTACTGCAAAACAAATAAATTATCGTTATAATAATTAGAACTACACCTGAAACTCCAAAACCAAATAAAAATATTAATATTAGTGGTATTGTAATACAATAAAAAAATTTCTTCTCTATTGATGATTTCAATATTTGAAAGCTTCTTTAATGA
This sequence comes from Silurus meridionalis, assembly GCF_014805685.1. Classification (NCBI taxonomy): domain Eukaryota; kingdom Metazoa; phylum Chordata; class Actinopteri; order Siluriformes; family Siluridae; genus Silurus; species Silurus meridionalis. The sequence continues at coordinate 24,531,238 of NC_060901.1, forward strand.
ACTAATTAAACGCATTGCCACGTCTTGCCACTGGAGGGCGCACCTCACCCAGAAAAATGACCAAATGCACTCCTGCTGTGTTCAGCTATAAGATGTAAAAGATGATCAGTATGAAGAAACCGCTCGTGACCTTGGACATGCCTCAGACTGTTGTTTCTGAGTTGAGCAGGTGATCTGCAGCATCAGCAGTGAACACAGCAGCACTTCTTTAAAGAGTTCTTCACTCTACAGTTTCACTCGAAACCAATCAGAGTTCAGGTACATTCAATTGGTAAATCTTGTTAAAACACTGACTTTACAGACGAGGAACAAATGTACATTACAAATGCCAGCTAGTTACATTTCTGCCTTTATGTAGCTCAAGTATTAAAACAACAAATGTGCAGTTCTTGCAGATGTCTGCTTCAATGCAGTCTATACACCTCGATGAGTTTCCATAGTAACACAATTTTTTTTTTACATTTCTGTATTATGCCACACCATTTAATCTTCTATATGTCTATATATCTATCTTTATAAATTCTCTCTCTCTCTCTCTCTCTCTCTCTCTCTCTCAACAAAACCCTGCAACTGTAATAAAACTTGATTCATCATCAGTTCCATCATCTCAATTCATCTCAATTCAATTTTCTATTTCTATTGCGCGTTTCCCAATGGACATTGTCTCAAAGCAGCTTTACAACATGTACGAATTATAGAATAAATTTCACTTACATTTAAACGTGTGTGTGTGTTTATCCCCGATGAACAAACCTGGGGCAACTCTGGCTAAGAAAAACTCCCTTAGATGGTAAGAGGAAGAAACCTTGAGAAGAACCAGACTCAAAAGAGAACTCATCCTCGTCTGGGTGTCACCAAGAGTGTGATTATAAATCATAAAAACTTTACAAACACCGGAGTGTGTGATTATGAGTCTAATATCGATCCAACACCAAATCCTCCATGCCCGAGTCTGATGGAGAAACAGCATATGTAGAATGTTCTCCTACCCCATAAGATAAAAGATCTAAAGTTCAGATCACACACAGAAGCTTTAAATCCCAGCAGATCAGCATGTTCTGAAATACTCAATCTGGCACCATCTTTTAGCAGTTTCCTCTCTGTTGTGTGCAGATGTTCTTATTAAAATGTTGAGAATATTCAGGAGTACTGCTTTACATGAACCAGTAAGTGCAGTTCTTCTAAAACACATTTCTCCTCCCTGCCTGCTTTTCTTACACGCTCCTCTTCTGTTTCACTGCCCTGATTAAATATTAATCATTGGAAAATTCCTCGATAAAAGACAAGCGAAGCTGCCACTGCCTCAGCTTGTGTGATTGTACAAGGAGGAACAAGGAACAGTTTTAAAAAAAGGCCCTTTTTCTACACGGCTCTCAGTGGAATCTCTTCTATTTTTAGATCTTATGAAGATACAAACCTCATGGCTGTTCACTGTGTTTCAGGTGAGTCCGACTTCTGACATTCGAAGACCTTCATTGAAGGCTTGGCATAAAACGAACTCGGAAAAACGAATCAATACGACCAGAAATAGTCCTAGAGTTTGCTGGTTCCTTGGATTGTTCCATCAAAGCATCTCGCACAGCGTTCAGTCTCATAGACACCAAACATCTCTTTACAAACTCATTTTTAAAATCCATAAAGTCCTCACTCCTGCTCTGTAGATCCAATGCTCTTTGTGTTCAGATTCAATTTGATTCTAAAAGGTATCAGTGATATTTCACATCATATTTAATTTAAATCAAGTCTATTAGTGAACATCCAGGAGCTTGGAGTAAACTTCTCACCCAAAGCATTCATATTGTTTAACACGCATTAACGAGTGAAATGACTCCTGTTCTCATATCCAGAAATCTGATTCTTATTACAGATATTAACTAAATATTTTCCCTTTTTAATCAAAATTCAAGCAAATCGATGAAATGATTCATAGTTTTTTTGTATCTGTGCATTTTTCTCCCTCAGATACATAAAACCACTTCATGGTTGCTGCTTCTTTATGATTTTCTGACACACTAGTTGCAGATTTCACGTATGTGAATGTACCATTTTTCCCTGAACCTTGTGATAAAAAAGTGAAGTGAACTTAATGATGAACATCACTGTGCTTTCACACATATTCAAATCACAGCAGCTGCTGGTGGTCTGGAGGCTCAAAACACCAAAACGATTTGATTTCTCAGATCCAGTGAAGAACATCAGAAATCTTAATGTTGTCTGATTGAATTTGAAGAGGCCTGACATCTGATCAGACCTTAGCTGTGTGAAATGAATGTTCTCCAGAAGTTTTCTCTGGTTCTTCAAGCTCCTCGTAACCTTTAGCAAAACACAGCAGAATGTGGACTAATGATGATAAATTATACTAAAATCCGGGGCGAATTCTCACCTCGTGTCCAGTTTTTCCAGACTCTGGATCCACCATGACCCTGAACAGGATGAGAAACGTACTAAATATACGTACACGTAAATAACCCTCATGTCATGTATCATGTAAATAAAGTAGAAATGAAATTTTCTGATTAGATTTGAAATTGATTAGATATAAAACATGTATGCAGGTTGATTTGTTTGTTGTTCCAGCTGTAATAATCAGGTAACACACTTTCACAAACGTGCTGCAGTTTCAGTACAGGTGACATTTCTGCACGGAAGTAACATTCCTGCTTTCCGGCTGTTTCCATGGTTACAGACGTCCCCATAACGACCTGCCATTTAGTGTTCACCTGCTAATGAGGACCTTAAAGCCTTTAGCTACAGTGTTGAACAAAATGTCTATGAAACGCGAATTTTCACGACTTTCCGTTCAACAATAACGTGCAAGTGGACAACAAATAATAATTAATAATTAGTTACACGTGCAATAACTTTAATAACTATTATTATAGTCTGATCTTTCAGGCCATGTTTTATTTTTTATTTTTTTTATACTGATGCTACAAATTTCATTTCAATCTGCTTCACATTTATTTCTATTAATATATATGTATATACTTTAATAAGTATTTTTTATTTATTTATGTATTTATTTATTTATTTATTTATTTATTTATTTATTTATTTATTTATGTATTTATTTATTTATTTTTTACTTTGATCTTTACTTGATCTTTACTTTTACTGTGAGCAACTGCAACCAAACAATTTCCTCATGGGATCAATAAAGTATTTTGATTTTAGATTCTGATTAAAACACAAATTGCGCGACCATGTAGCCATGGTTACCGCTGCGTTCCCTTCCTACTTCCGCTTTCGTCACAACCGCGACGTCGTGGCCCCGCATTGTACCGTCAATAAAAACAAAACATCAAAGCAGGAGCCGACCCGCGGTAACTATGGCAACTTTTACAATTTTCTTTTTTTTAAATCATCGTATTTTCATGCGACATTTTGTGCGATAAAACCTTCCAGCGCAAAATGGATTAAATTCCCCACATAATTACAAATCTTTAATTATTAACAAAAACAAAACAAAACATTTATGTGTAAGAATCTGTTAAAAATCATTTCATACAATCAGACTGTTTTCATCTGTAGATTAATTCAGTTCACTTTTAATACGCATAGAAAAATAAATATGTCGATAATAATTTTAGAAATGAATAAATATTAAACGTTGATTAAATCTTTCAGAATAACACCATGTAGTTTGGAGGGAAAATCGTTAGAATATAAATAAATATATATAATTTCATCATTCGAAAATAAAATTATGGATTTTAATATTTCAAATAAAATACTGCTGTGGGATATAAAGTTAAAATCCGACTATAATAAACTTTTTCATAAAAAGAAATCAGGAGCTGATTCAGAAAAAAAAAGACAAAACGTAAAATGTTCACAAGAAACTTCACAAAAATCTAAAACCATATTTAATCCTCACCTGATCATAGAAACAGTGAATCATCTGGAGGTTGAAGAGAAACCCTGAGAGATGAACACTTACATCTGCATCTGGAATTAAAACCGGGGGGGAATCAAACCAGAAACCAAACCTGTGAGAAGATAAAGAAAGGAAGAGAAGGAGGAACGGAAGCAGTGTTGGGTGGGTGTTTGTGGGATTCTTCAGCTCCTGGGTGGGGGGTGAAATTTGCCTCAGGGTTCTTGAGCAAGTCAGAAACCTCTTCAAACCTTTTTGTTTCTTCTCCCCACACACCACGTGTTCACAAACCAAATACACACCAGTCTGAGTGAAATCCGACTCTGAATCTAGGGTTAGGGTTAGAATCTGAATTATTGATTTATAACCACACGGTGGGGAGGGGGGGGGGATTGTGAACTGAGAAGATCCTTAATACCGGACGCGTTGAACATGAAGCTGAAGCGCTCAAGTGAAACTTCTTCAGTCCAGAAACCACAAACTGACCACCTTCATTTACACCCACATCAAACCAGTACATGCGTTTTTTTTTTAAGGACCAAATCTCAGGGGTTGATTAGAAATCTGGAGTTAATAAAAATCACAACAGCATATGTAGAATGTTGAGAAACTGCTGGAAAAAAATCTTCACAAAAATGTAGAGAAATGAAGTGTTTCAGGAGAAATCATCTCACAGAGAAACACAACTAAAGAACAACATCTCAGTGTTGCTCAATTTAACTACAATTTAATCCTAACTATAAATCTTACAAATGTTCATCGAAAAACATACGATTTATAACAATAATTTAATCAGAATAAAATAAATTCATTTAAAATGTAAAACTAAATCCAATTCTTTGAGTAAAGACATGTTAGGATTTATATTTTAATCATCATGAATTAAAAAAGATTTTCTTTTGTTTAACTGAGAAACACATTCGAGTTTATTTGTTTTATTTTCCTGTGTGTTTAAAGGAAGAGAGAGAGAGAGAGAGAGAGAGAGAGAGAGAGAGAGAGAGAGAGAGAGAGAAGGAAAATCTGACATATTATTATTATTATTATTATTCACTTTACTTAATAATATCACAAGAACAAGAGATCTTCATTTTATTCAATTTAATTGTTATTAAAGTTGAATGTGGATAAAAATCTGGTTCTTTGTTACAGAATGATTTATTTGATAAACACACACACACACGTCTGATTTAACTTTGTATATGTTGTTATATGATTGTGTAATCTTATCAAATCATCTTTTATAGATATTTACAACTATAAACTACATGAACACATACTGCTGTATATTTTTCTGTTTTATATCAAAACTAATTCGGACTTAAACTGTTCTTAATGTACAATAATTTATCTATTTGCTATATTTATTTTCATTTCTTTAATAAAACAATTCTATTCGGCTTTAATTCCGACATGAGGCAACAAAATGCGATTTCAAAGTATAGGAAATATATTTTCTCCAACACACACACACACACACACACACACACACACACACACACACACACACACTCTGCTAGGTGAATTCACGAGCCTTTACAGTGGAAGTCTAAAAATAGAACGCCACGTATGGTAACTATGGCGACGTACGTCCGCATAGGCGTCGTGACGTAAACCCGGAAGTGGTGGAAGTGTAAAGGCGCTGATCGGGTTTTTTTTCTGTGTTTCTGTGGATGCGGTTTTCGCACCAGTTTATGAAACACACTACTATCACAAAACACACACACTTTACCATCACACAACACACTCTTTAAACAGTACACACCATTAGAACACACACACACTCCACCACACACCGTTAGAACACAGACTCTCCACCACACTCCATTAAAACACACACTCTCCATCACACTCCGTTAAAACACACTCTCCATCACACTCCGTTAGAACACACTCTCCATCACACTCCGTTAAAACACACACTCTCCATCACACTCCGTTAGAACACACACTTCCATCACACTCCGTTAAAACACACACTCTCCATCACACTGTTAGAACACACTCTCCATCACACTGTTAGAACACACACTCTCCATCACACACCATTAGAACACACACTCTCCATCACACACTGTTAGAACACACACTCTCCATCACACACTGTTAGAACACACACTCTCCATCACACACTGTTAGAACACACACTCTCCACCACACTCCGTTAAAACACACACTCTCCATCACACTGTTAAAACACACACTCTCCATCACACTCGTTAGAACACACACTCTCCATCACACTGTTAGAACACACAATCTCCATCACACTGTTAGAACACACACTCTCCATCACACTGTTAGAACACACTCTCCATCACACTCCGTTAGAACACACACTCTCCATCACACTCCGTTAAAACACACACTCTCCATCACACTGTTAGAACACACACTCTCCATCACACTGTTAGAACACACTCTCCATCACACTGTTAGAACACACACTCTCCATCACACCGTTAGAACACACACTCTCCATCACACTCTAGAACACACACTCTCCATCACACTCCGTTAGAACACACACTTCCATCACACTCGTTAGAACACACACTCTCCATCACACTCCGTTAAAACACACACTCTCCATCACACTGTTAGAACACACACTCTCCATCACACTCCGTTAGAACACACACTCTCCATCACACTGTTAGAACACACTCTCCATCACACCGTTAGAACACAGACTCTCCACCACACTCCATTAAAACACACACTCTCCATCACACTCCGTTAAAACACACACTCTCCATCACACTGTTAGAACACACTCTCCATCACACCGTTAAAACACACACTTCCATCACACTCTAGAACACACACTTCCATCACACTCCGTTAAAACACACACTCTCCATCACACTGTTAGAACACACACTCTCCATCACACTGTTAGAACACACACTCTCCATCACACACCATTAGAACACACACTCTCCATCACACACTGTTAGAACACACACTCTCCATCACACACTGTTAGAACACACACTCTCCATCACACACTGTTAGAACACACACTCTCCATCACACTCGTTAAAACACACACTCTCCATCACACTTCGTTAAAACACACACTCTCCATCACACTCCGTTAGAACACACACTCTCCATCACACTCCGTTAAAACACACACTCTCCATCACACTGTTAGAACACACACTCTCCATCACACTGTTAGAACACACACTCTCCATCACACTGTTAGAACACACACTCTCCATCACACTCCGTTAAAACACACACTCTCCATCACACTGTTAGAACACACACTCTCCATCACACTGTTAGAACACACACTCTCCATCACACTGTTAGAACACACAATCTCCATCACACTCCGTTAGAACACACACTCTCCATCACACTGCTAGAACACACACTCTCCATCACACCGTTAGAACACACACTCTCCATCACACCGTTAGAACACACACTCTCCATCACACTCCGTTAAAACACACACACTCTCCATCACACTGTTAGAACACACTCTCCATCACACTGTTAGAACACACACTTCCATCACACTGTTAGAACACACACTCTCCATCACACTCCGTTAGAACACACACTCTCCATCACACTCCGTTAGAACACACTTCCATCACACTCCGTTAAAACACACACTCTCCATCACACCGTTAGAACACACACTCTCCATCACACCGTTAGAACACACTCTCCATCACACACCTTCAGAACACACACTCTCCATCACACAGTTAGAACACACACTCTCCATCACACACCGTCAGAACACACACTCTCCATCACACTGTTAGAACACACACTCTCCATCACACTGTTAGAACAAACACTCTCCATCACACTCCGTTAAAACACACACTCTCCATCACACACCGTTAAAACACACTCTCCATCACACTGTTAGAACACACACTCTCCATCACGCACCTTTAGAACACACACTCTCCATCACACACCGTTAAAACACACACTCTCCATCACACCGTTAGAACACACACTCTCCATCACACTCCGTTAAAACACACACTCTCCATCACACTGTTAGAACACACACTCTCCATCACGCACCTTTAGAACACACACTCTCCATCACACTCTGTTAAAACACACACTCCATCACACACCGTTAAAACACACACTCTCAATCACACTGTTAGAACACACACTCTCCATCACGCACCTTTAGAACACACACTCCATCACACTCTGTTAAAACACACACTCTCCATCACACACCGTTAGAACACACACTCCATCACACACCGTTAGAACACACACTCTCCATCACACACCGTTAGAACACACACTCTCCATCACACACCGTTAGAACACACACTCCATCACACTCCGTTAGAACACACACTCTCCATCACAATGTTAGAACACACACTCTCCATCACAATGTTAGAACACACACTCTCCATCACAATGTTAGAACACACACTCTCCATCACACACCGTTAGAACACACACTCGCATCACACACCGTTAAAACACACACTCTCCATCACACTGTTGGAACACACTCTCCATCACGCACCTTTAGAACACACACTCTCCATCACACCGTTAGAACACACTCTCCATCACACTCCGTTAGAACACACACTTCCATCACACCGTTAGAACACACACTCATCATCACACACCGTTAGAACACACACTCTCCATCACACACCGTTAGAACACACACTCTCCATCACCTCCGTTAAAACACACACTCTCCATCACACACCGTTAGAACACACACTCTCCATCACACTCCGTTAAAACACACACTCTCCATCACACTGTTAGAACACACACTCTCCATCACACTGTTAGAACACACACTCTCCATCACGCACCTTTAGAACACACACTCTCCATCACACTGTTAGAACACACACTCTTTAAACACACTCTCCATCACACACCGTTAGAACACACACTCTCCATCACACACCGTTAGAACACACACTCTCCATTACACTCCGTTAAAACACACACTCTCCATCACACTCCGTTAAAACACACACTCTCCATCACACTGTTAGAACACACACTCTCCATCACACACCGTTAGAACACACACTCTCCATCACACACCGTTAGAACACACACTCTCCATCACACACCGTTAGAACACACTCTCCATCACACACCGTTAGAACACACACTCTCCATCACACACCGTTAGAACACACACTCTCCATCACACACCGTTAGAACACACACTCTCCATCACACTGCTAGAACACACACTCTCCATCACAATGTTAGAACACACACTCTCCATCACAATGTTAGAACACACACTCTCCATCACAATGTTAGAACACACACTCTCCATCACACACCGTTAGAACACACACTCGCATCACACACCGTTAAAACACACACTCTCCATCACACTGTTGGAACACACTCTCCATCACGCACCTTTAGAACACACACTCTCCATCACACACCGTTAGAACACACTCTCCATCACACTCCGTTAGAACACACACTCTCCATCACAATGTTAGAACACACACTCATCATCACACACCGTTAGAACACACACTCTCCATCACACACCGTTAGAACACACACTCTCCATCACACTCCGTTAAAACACACACTCTCCATCACACTCCGTTAGAACACACACTCTCCATCAAAATGTTAGAACACACTCTCCATTACACTCCGTTAGAACACACTCTCCATCACACCGTTAGAACACACACTCTCCATCACACCGTTAGAACACACACTCTACATCACACACTCTTTGAACACACACTCTCCATCACACCGTTAGAACACACACTCTCCATCACACACCGTCAGAACACACACTCCATCACACACCGTCAGAACACACACTCTCCATCACACACCGTCAGAACACACACACTCTCCTTCACACCGTTAGAACACACACTTTCCATCACACCATTAGAACACACACTTTCCATCACACCGTTAGAACACACTCTCCATCACACACCGTCAGAACACACACTCTCCATCACACCGTCAGAACACACTCTCCTTCACACTCCGTTAGAACACACACTTTCCATCACACCGTTAGAACACACACTCTACATCACACACTCTTTGAACACACACTCTCCATCACACACCGTTAGAACACACACTCTCCATCACACACCGTCAGAACACACTCTCCATCACACTCTTTGAACACACTCTCCTTCACACTCCGTTAGAACACACTTTCCATCACACCGTCAGAACACACACTTTCCATCACACCGTTAGAACACACTCTACATCACACACTCTTTGAACACACACTCTCCATCACACACCGTTAGAACACACTCTCCATCACACACCGTCAGAACACACACTCTCTTATCACACACCGTCAGAACACACACTCTCCATCACACACCTTTGGAACACACACTCTCCATCACACACCACTGGAACACACACTCTCCATCACACACCATTAAAACACACACTCTCCATCACACACCGTTAGAACACACACTCTCCAACACACACCACACAATTAAACAACACATTAACCACACAACACACAGTCCACCACACAACACACAGTCCACCACACAGCACACACTCCATTACACAACACACACTCCACCACACAGCACACACTCCACCACACAGCACACACTTCATTACACAACACACTCCACCACAGCACACACTCCATTACACAACACACACTCCATCACACAGCACACACTCCACCACACAGCACACACTCCATTACACAGCACACACTCCACCACACAGCACACACTCCACCACACAACACACACTCCACCACACAGCACACACTCCATTACACAACACACTCCACCACACAGCACACACTCCACCACAGCACACACTCCATTACACAACACACTCCACCACACAGCACACACTCCACACAGCACACTCCATCACACAGCACACACTCCACCACACACACACTCCATTACACAGCACACTCCACCACACAGCACACACTCCACCACACAACACACACTCCACCACACAGCACACACTCCATTACACAACACACACTCCACCACACAGCACACACTCCACCACACACACACTCCATTACACAACACACACTCCACCACACAGCACACACTCCACCACACAGCACACACTCCATTACACAGCACACACTCCACCACACAGCACACACTCCACCACACACACACACTCCATTACACAACACACACTCCACCACACAACACACACTCCACCACACAGCACACACTCCACCACACAGCACACACTCCATTACACAACACACTTCACCACACAGCACACACTCCATTACACAGCACACACTCCACCACAGCACACACTCCATTACACAACACATACTCCACCACACAGCACACTCCATCACACAGCACACTCCACCACACAGCACACACTCCACCACACAGCACACACTCCACCACACACCATACACTCCATTACACAACACACACTCCACCACACAGCACACTCCATCACACAGCACACTCCACCACACAGCACACACTCCACCACACAGCATACACTCCATTACACAACACACACTCCACCACACAGCACACACTCTATTACACAACACACACTCCACCACACAGCACACTCCACCACACACCACACAATCCATTATACAGCACACTCCTTTACACAGCACACTCCACCACACAGCACACACTCCATTACACAACACACACTCCACCACACAGCACACACTCTATTACACAACACACACTCCACCACACACTCCACCACAGCACACACTCCACCATACAACACACACTTCACCACACAACATACACTCCACCACACAACACACACTCCACCACACAGCACACAATCCATTATACAGAACACACTCCTTTACACAGCACACAACACACATTCCATTACACAACACACACTCCACCATCTATCACACACTCCATTACACATCAGTGACTAAGGACTACTGTAACATCTGTCACATATAAGGAATTAACCCGTAGTGGTTCTCATCACCAGTAAAGACTTTTCTGCTGATCAAAATCACTGACTTACGTTTTAATATTTTTTTGCCCATGAACATGTATTAAATTATTGCAATAGTGTATTCTCATCATTTCATTGCATTTCTCTTGTGTTCAATGCCACCAGTTTAATTTGTTCGTTTGAGTTTCTCTCCAATCAGCCGTCACATCACGTGAGGCCAGCAGAAATGAAGAGTGCAGAAACTTTATAGCCTCAAAACAATATTGCATTAAGGTTGTTGTTTTAGCCAATCAGACTGTGACTTGTGTAGTCCGAGGCCATCTAGCCGGTGACCAGTCATGTCAGCATTTTCATGTCCTGACTGGATGGTAAGAGACTTCGTCTGTAGCAAACAAGCTCAAATATATTCTTTATAACTGTTTTTTTTCCTACAATTGCTGACAGAGGAGGAGAAATCAATTTGGTCGCAGATACAATTTTATTTAAGATTACAAGGACATTTACAAGACTGACTTCTCAAGAAAAGCTAGACATTGTGAGGAAGATCGGCCAAAGCAGTTAAAAACAGCTCTTAAGCTTTTTTTATTAACCATTTATACTTTTTTTTTTTTTTCTATCCTGTAGAATTTGCACAAAAAAATATTAAATTTTCCTTCATTTCTAATTCCTAGAAAAACCGCAATATATGTAAAAATGCATTTTTATCATTGAAAATGCAGGGAAAACCCAGGATGTATGCGAGCGGTGAAGTTGTGGCTGCAGTGAAAGGAGACTTGTTGAATTTTGCTCATTGGGTTTCTTGCTTCAATAATGACTTTTATTCTCACTGTATGAGATTCCTGTTTGTGATGCAGCGCTCTGCTGTACTGCGTTTCTCGATAATACTGATGTCTATAGCTGTGGCAGCATAATGGTGGTATTAAGAGGTGAATTGGTTCAGGTAGGACGCCCACTGAAGGCCTGAGAGTGAAATGCATGAATAAACCAATAAAAGAAATAGCATCTGAGCTTTAAATCCAATTATAGACTTGTGTGGACATCCATATAATTAATTTATAATTAATTATAAAAACATAAGACTACAGAAGCACAGTTTAATATTTGTAAAAGAAATACATGTAGAAAAAATTATATAATAAATTAAATTAATTAAAATTATATTATAATAGTTTAAAAAAATGTTAGTACTTAAAAAAATACAGTTTTTGTACAAATCATTAAGAAATACAATACTATGCAAAAAGACATAGAAAAAAATGTTTTAGAGAAAAGATGTCTAAAAAAAATAATGATAAACCATTCTCTCTCTCTCTCTCTCTCTCTCTCTCTCTCTCTCTATATATATATATATATATATATATATATATATATATATATATATATATATATATATATATAATTTTATCAGAAATACATAGAATCAGATTTTTAAATAAACAAATACCCAAATGTTTTGTTACATAACTAGATAGATAGATACATACATAAATACATATTCTGTACTGTATAGGTTGGATGTATTTTCTCTTTGGACCTTGTATTATTTTCTAGAGATCCACTACATTCGAATACACATGACAGAATATAAAAGCTACTGTAGAAATTGAGATGATAAAGCATAGCATTTAACATTTAACCATATGATGTTAATATAAATATATACTATTAAATCTAAACTATATTAGTGAATATTGGAATAAATCTTCAAAAAGAGAAATTTTACATTTTCAAAAATCTTTGGAAACAAATAATTGTTACAGTACATGATCAATTTGATAAATTATATTTATTATGATTTTTAATCAAATTTTGTTTTTGAAAGATAAAAACAATTGTTCAACACGAAAATATAGAATTAATAAAATGTAAACATTTTTGAACATTTGTAAACAATTGTAACAATCAAATCAGGGTTCGTAAATGTTATAAAAATTATGAATACCTGCATTACAGGTGTAACACACCATAATTATCATAACACTGAAATCATAATATTGATATTACAGGTGGATTTTCATCTTACTGATTCCTACCCACTATATAAAACTTTTATTACGGTCCTATTAAGTTATTTCTTCTCCACTCATTCTAAAATGTTCAGTACTATCCTTCATGAAGTTTGATATTTAACTTGGCTGAATGTTTTAATTCAGTTTACATTTATTATCATCATACAGATTTTTATACAACAAACTTTTTTAGTACAATTTTTATTATGTATATTTATTTAATTAATTCTGCATTACCAAGTCAGTAAAAAAACATTTAACATTTCCAAACATTGCAGTGCCTGTATCCTGTAAAAATTCCAACCTATTCCAATTTTCACAATTTTTAAGACAATTTTCCCACAAAAAGAAATATTGAAGGGTCCTTCGTTTTTCACAAAAAAAAAAATGCACTAAATCGATAACAAGATTTTATATAAATTGAATCAATTTTTTTAAAAGTTACAAATAAAATGTGTCTTTAAAAAGTCAACCGAAACATAGTTTGAGAAACCAGGAGAAAAGTTTTGCCTTTTGTGACTTTAGATACAAAGTTAGTATGTGATTTATGGAACAAAGTAAACTTTGGGCAAATGTATTAATTTAACAATTAAAAGAGAAATGCTCAATTTTTTAATAAAACCCAATCCTTTTTTTGTTGCCATTTTTTAACATATTGCATTGTGCACATGGTTAGAAGAACAGTTTCTTACAGATTTTCAGATTATAAACATAAAATAGATTTGGAATTAGATTTAGGGTCTATGTGCCACAGAGTACTTTTAAGTATCAGACAAAACACTATACACTCTTGTATGTACAGGTACAAGACTGTGGTACATTTTTCTTCTTAAAGCTGTGGTACTATCTAGTATATTTGTTTTGCATTTTAGTGTCTAAAGTTGACTTGAATTTTTTTGTGTTTAGGGTTTATCTGAATTTTGCATTTCTAGTGTCTAAGGAGTGACTTTATTTAGCTTCAAATGGTTTTCCGAGTCATTAAAGGCACATTTAATATTCCACCTCACTGACAAGAAAAGCATTAAATGATACTTCTGACAGTGTATCAGGCAAATGTTTAAGTTCCATAAATACACATTAATCCTTCCAGCTTATATCTATCAGCAAGAGCTTCAGAAACAATAATACACAAGATTTTGGAGGAAAAGAACAACAATGTAAATACAAAATACATTGTATTCACTACTGAAACACTTAAACTAACACTTTCCAATTTTGCTTTGTTAAACAAAAAAATGTAACATTTTTTGAGTTGTAGTCTGTTTATCTTAAGTCTGTAATGTAGCGTACCAGAGTAGATTTATTCATTGTTAGAGATCTCATAATCTCAAAGAAATTCCCACAATATACTTTTCCTTCTCACTGATGTATCTTCAGCATTTATTGTTACACTTTGAAAAATAAAACAATGGACATCAGTGGATATTAAGGAGCAGTTTGTTGTAGATTTTGAATATACGTGTGCATTTAAAACTATTATAAGTTACAGATTGGACCATAAAATTGAACTACAGTTAAATTAAGATGCACCAGTGACAAAGACAGTTTCTGTATTTATATGTTGGGTTCACTCAGAGAAATATTCCACTTACACCAGAAGCCTTTTCAGTGAAGGATGGATGTGACTGGGACGAGGATATCATTTGACGCAGACGATGGCAACCGAAACCTCAAGTGACCCGAGCTGCGACACCCCCGACCACTGGACACGAGCATGCACCCAACATCTACACAACTTTCACACGGTGGTCGGACTGGGACACGCCTACTGCGTCTGGGGGGCGGGGTAGTGACATTCCTGAGTTAGAGTGAGGGGGTAGATCCTGATGGAAGGTGGGGGTAGTTGTTGATTCACTTTTCCAAAGTGGTTTCAAACCCCTTCTGAGTCAAACAAGAAGAAGACGAAGAAGAAGGCAAACAGCTTGTGAAATATGTGCTGATATTTCATAATATGATGAAAAACATGTTTTTCATGAGCAAGCAAAAAAAATACAAATCCACTGACAGCGTGGAACAAAAACAGGAAATTATTTAAATGTTCAGAGCCTTTTCAGAAAAATGTGAAAACCTTTAGTATGTGGCCTGTAAGTATTTGTAGTTGAAAGATAGATATGTAAAATAGTCTTTAATATCCTTAAATATTTTTTCTTTCTTAAATGCTTTTTTTTAGATTATGATAATAAATATACATTCTTTGGTTTAAATTATTTCCTTTATATTCTTTAGTATTTATTTCCATGCTGATGCATGACCCCTTTTTTTTTAAAGCTTTTTATATATATATTTGTAATAAAGCAGTGTTTAAACAGATGATAAAGCTGCATGCTGTCTGTCTCACTTTATTCATCTTATAGGCTGGTAAATGTTACAAGCCACCCATTTCTATGAGGAAGATTATGTGAAGAAGGTGTGTTTAGTAACTCGCTCTAAAATGTGATTAATAGTGATTATAGACTGCACTGATGCTGTTTTAGAGTTTTATCTATAAAGAGTGTATTAATTATGAAAATGATGTGTGTTTAGCTTTGGGTCGTGGTCAGTTGTTGAATGCATTGAATGATCAGATTCGCAAACTCGAGATAAAAATGATATTTAATATCCTGTATTGACTACAATAGAAAATGTGTGGAAAAAAATAACAATTGCACAAAATTCGGGAGAAATTAAAGCGCGTTCTACCGTAATGCACAGTACGGCACACACACACACACACACACACACCGCAGGTACTAAACCATTTAGTACGGTAGTGTGTGTCTTTTTGGTGATTTGGACTGAACTCAAGTCACGTGCTCCAGGACAGGAGCCAATCAGGAGCCAGCCAACGAGAAAGAAACAGTGAGAGAAAGAGAGAGAAAGAGAGAGAGAGAAGGAGGAGGTCACAAAAGAGAGAGAGTAGGGGAGAGAGAGAGAGAGAGAGACGAGAGCAAAACATCAAAAGAGGCGAAGCACGCTGTACCATGCGAGCTCGCGCTCGAAAATCCCAATGTCGGATCCACGGTGACGCGCATCATCTTCATCACCACCACCACCACCGCCATCATCATCATCACCAACATCATCACCAACATTATCACCATCGATCGCCCCGTTTTGCGAAGGAAACGTGTTTTTTTTCCACCGGAGGAACTTCGCAGGAACACGGAGGTTCCGCGCGCGGGGAAACATGGCCGAAGGTTTTTACCCCGATTTTGTTTCCTCCTCTTCTTCTCTTTCTTCTTCTTCCTCTTAGAAAAATAATGAACAAAAAAATGCAATTGTTCACCATTTCACTTTCATTTCGCTCTCTCGGGACGGAGCACCGGGTCTCGGTAGTTTCACTCAGTTGTTTTGTGCACGCGCGGGTTTGTTTACGCCGCGCGATCGCACGCGCGATTGGGGGGGGAGCGGTTCCTTTTTTTATTTTCTTTCTTTTTCTTCGCCCTAGAATTAAGATGCTTAAAGGTGAGGGGTCATTAAGGGGGGGTGGTATCGTGTCGCACGCGCACCTGACCGTCACACACACACACACACACACACACACTATACAAAATAAAAAAAGAGGGGGAGAAAACGTGCTCGTGATTTACGGTACGCACGTGGAAGTCGTGTAAAGTTAGTTGTTGTGGAATTGAGCGATCGCATCAGCAGGGGGTTCATACAGCCGTGTTCCTCACATGCAGCTGAGCTCCTGGGTGATGGTGGTTCCCCGGTGGTGCACACACATGATTAGATGTGATGTATCTCAACACACACCTTGTTCGGAGGAAAATGGGAATTTCCATGTTTCGCCCACACACGTTGTGTGTGTGTGTGTGTGTGATGTCTTTTCAACCAAGCAAAACTCCATGTTGCTGCAGGTCTACATCACTAAGCAGTGTGTTTGCTCTGTTTGACCCTGTAGGGAGGCCCGGCGGAGACACCGCCAAGTGCCCGGGGCAGGAGGAGCGGAGCCCGGGGCAGGTCCTGGCTGGATCGGGCTACTGCAAATGGTTCAATGTGCGCATGGGATTTGGATTTATATCGATGACCCACAGCGAGGGGCGTTCAGTGGAGCCTCCATTAGACGTCTTTGTTCACCAGGTGAGTCCACCAGAGCTCTTCTGATCATCTCTCAGGTGTTAAAACCACTGCTAGCAGACAGGAGGCTTCTCAGTGCAGGGTGTTTTGCTTATGGTGACCCTCAACCACCAAATATTCTAGGGTTTAAAGTTCTTGTACAGAATCTTGTGATTAATGATGTGTGTGTGTGTGTGTGTGTGATGTGAGAATGTAATTGCTCTACATTAGCACTCATGCTTGGTGTGGAAACGCTGTTTTCTGAATCCTAGCTGTAGATGTTCGGTTGCAGAAATACACGGATGAGGGTGAGGGCTGCTAAAATGTCGGCTTTTACCTCACAGGCGGGTTTTTCTTCAGCAGCTCTTTGTTGCTTGGTGGTGGTGGTGGGCTTTTGCTAGCTTTCATGGCTTTTTGGTGTCCAGCGTTGAGCCAGATGTCGTCATGTGCTGCAGTATTTACACCCGATGCTAGCAGTTTGAAGCACTAGGTTTTCTCTCACTCTGGTTCGGGTTTCAGAGGTTCGTGCTGACGGATTGAAAGCGGATCTGATCCGGGTTCACACCTGCGCTGCGGATTGAAATCGGCGCGATGTTACTACGTCATAACGAGGGGGTTATATTTTGAAATTGAGACCGTTACCGTGCGCGTGCGTGGGTGCGCGCGCGCGCGCGAGCTGGCAGGCCGCTGAGGCGTTTCACCTGATGGTGAATCCGTTTGAGCTTCACTTCACCTTCACCTCCAAAACACTGGACTTTGGCTTTATTAATTGTATTTA